>NC_056749.1:541547660-541590174 GCF_019279795.1 Protopterus annectens
AAGTAATTCCAGTTTGCATTGGGGGAAACAGAGTTTAGACTGCACTGCAAATGCTCCTGGACTGACTGACAGAGAGAAGCTCATCCAGAAATGGGAAGACCTGAATGCCTTGAAGTCTGTAGTATGCAATTATTGGGGCGAGACACTTTGTGAATACCCTTGGGGCAGTGGAGAAACCAAAAGGCAAGGGCACAGAGAATCTTAAGAACTTCCTGTAACTGGGGTGAATGGAGATGTGTAAGCAAGCATCCTTTATGTCTATGGAAGACATAGGCTTGTGATATGATCAGAAGGAAAAGGATTTGCAAGGTAATCATTCTGAACATTGGTACTTTCAGGAAGGTGTTGAG
The DNA here is from genome assembly GCF_019279795.1 of Protopterus annectens. Lineage (NCBI taxonomy): Eukaryota > Metazoa > Chordata > Ceratodontiformes > Protopteridae > Protopterus > Protopterus annectens. The sequence goes on from NC_056749.1 coordinate 541,548,011, forward strand.
GTAGGAAAGGTAGAGGATGGGTTTCCATGGGCCCTTTTTCAAGGGTGGGACAGAATGTCATAGTATGAAGTAGTCCCTTTTTAAAATGGAAAGCAACCAGGCATCCTATGTAATAGTTTCCCAAGCTGGAAAAGAAAAAGGTATAGGGAAAAGGGTAGGAAGAATTTTTGAGGTCCACATAGTCAGATGGATCCTGGTCTATCTGGAAAGGACCGTTTTTGAGATGTGATATGCAGTGGAGTCAGAAGATGCTGACGTCTCTTACCAGACTTTTTTAGCTTAGCTGGAGGAAGCCATGACTACCTAACAATGGCTTAGAAGTATAATTCCTTTGGAATTTTGGTACAAGGGAGACCAGTTCCTCTTTCAGTTCCTGCATCTCTTTTCCCTTCTCCTGTAAGGTTTTGAACAATTCTACAGCAGCAGGGCCAAACAGGGTTGAACTGTCTTGAAAGGCATCCACGAGTTTGGATTTAATTTTCTCTGGCAGAGATTGTACCCCCACAGCCAGGCAAATCTTCTCAGGACTGAGCCCGTGGCAGCTGCTCTAGCTGAAGCCTCCATAGCATCATAGCTACTTTTTATGAAGTGTCTGGTCATTTGAGAGGAGGCTCCAATTAGGGATGAAGCCAAAGATTTATTCTCGGTCTGGCATATTAAAAATAATTTTTGAAAGCTGGGACAGCATTCCCTGAGTACATTCAGTGATGAGAGTCTGATAATTTATAGACTCAATGGTGACGGTGGCAGAAGTATATACTTTTCTGCCCAACCTTCTCCATGTATCTGATGTCTGACAGAGGGAAGCAGGGTGGTGGAGGGAAGTAACAGAGGCCTTATCAGAAGCCACAGTGATGACAGAAAGGTCAGCAGAAGGGCCCATGAAAAAGAACTAACAGTTCCTCAGGGACCTTGTAGAATCTGTTTGGTTTCTTAGGTACAAGAGGATGGGAGTCAGGGGCTTTACCGGAAGATACAAATACATCTAAAGAAAGCAGGTAGAAAGTACAGTTGTGCACACTTACTATAAATCTAGATGTTAGAGTGTATTCACTGTTGCAGTCATCACATGGGTTATCTGCCTGCAGGTAGCCCTCAGTCGGCCTGAATACCAGAGACTTAGTATTTCTGCATCAGTTGCTGTCGCTCCAGGACTGACGTCAGGTCGTCAGGGGTACAAAAAACAGGCAGCCGACACCATTACATCAGTTTTTATGGTGGGGAAGACACCACCCCTGAAAGGGGTGAGTAGTAGACAGAGAGGAGAGAGAGAGAGAGAGAAAAGGGGGCTAGAGGGAGGGAAACCAGGACTGCAACAGTGAATACACTCAAACATCTACATTTATGGTAAGTGTACATAACTGTACTATGTTCTTCATGTTTCACTGCTGCAGTCATCACACTTGGGTTGATTCCCAAAGCTGAAGAAAGGGTGGAGGCACTCAAGAAGAGTTGGGGCTGGCTAGTATGTCCTGCAGGACTGCCGTTGCAAAACCCGCCCTGGATTTGGAAAAGATAGGCAGGTGGTAATGCTTGGTGAAGGTGTGTACAGAACTCCATGTAGCAGTTTCCAGGATGTCCCTGGTAGGGACTCCCCTGAGGAATGCTGTAGAGGTAGAAGTTGCCCTAGTGGAATGTGTTCTGACCCCCTGAGGGGTTGGTTTCCCATGGTGCTTTTTGCACTGTGCTATCCATTTGGAAATTGTTTGTTTTGAAATAGCCTTGCCTTCTGCCCCTGGTGCAAAGCTGACTAGTAACTGTTCAGATTTCAGAAATGGCAGAGGCATGGATCTTAATGGAGGAGAAGGACAGGCCTCTGTGGAGTAGAGTCTGCTAGGTAATCCAAGATTAGAGGTAAGGAGGGCAGTGTTGTGTCCTCTCCTTTAGACTAAGTCCAGGAACGATACCTTTTCCACTTAGCATAGGATTTCCTTGTACTGGGTCTTCTGGCTTCAAGAATGACGTCCAGCGCCTACTTGCTTAGGCTGGTCACTGAGGGGATAATTTAAGGAGTAAGGCAGGCTGCAAGACTCAAGGTTTGCAGCTGTGGATGCAAGATCTGTCCCTCCTGCCCCAAGGGGCAATCAGGATTATTCTTGGTCTGTCCTGTCTTAACTAGAGTAACATTCTTGAGAGAAGAGGCAAAGGGGGGAATGCATAGACTGAGAGGTTTTCCCACTGGAAGGATAAGGCATCCACTTTCCAGGCCCTGCTGTGGTGTCCTGGTGCAGAATTTGCTGAGCTGGTGATTGCAGGGGGAGGCAAAGAGGTCTACCTCTGGGGTCCCCCATTTTTGGATTAGAATACTGAAGGTGCTGGGGTCTAATTGCCACTCGTGTGGGTCTAGAAGATTTCTGCTTAAGTTGTCAGCCAGAGAGTTTTGCCTGGCAGGAATTTAGCTGCATGTCCAAGGCCGTGTTCTACAGGGCCATGGCTAGCCTGCAGTGTGGGTAAGAGTGGGTTCCCCCTGCTTGTTGATGTAACACAACTGTGGTGCTGTTTGTTTTTATTAGCAGGAGTCCTGGTGAGAGTAGGGACCTAAAAGCTGTCAAGAGCATGCTGAACAGCTAGCATCGTTTTTTGGTTGATGTGCAGATGAGTTTGACTTGGGCTCTAGTGGCCCTGAATGCACTTGTCGTGCAGGTGTGCCCCCCCAGGCATATTCTGATGAGTCTGTGGTTAGGGTCTGGGTGGCGTGGGGTTGAGTAAAGGGAAGTCTCTTGTTGTGGTTGCATGCTGCTGCCCACCAAAGAAACTCTGTCCTGAGACAAGGTATGATAGTTTCTGGGTTCTGAGAATGTTGATACCATTTAAGTACCACTGAAGTTTCCTCATATGCAGTCTTGCATACGGAATTAGTAGGATGCAAGAGGCCATGAACCCTATGGCCTGCAGGATTTTCCTTGCAGATAGCTGGGTTCTGGTGGTCATTTGAGTGAAGTAGCTTGTCAGATGGGCTTGTTTTTCTGGAGTAAGGAATGCCATCTGAGATGCTGTGTTCAAGCCTGCTCCCAGGAATACAATCTTTTGACTGGGGACTAGTTTTGATTTCTTTTCTTTGATAGTGTACCCCAGGGAGGTTAGAAGGTTCTTTACAAAAGGTCAGGTGCTGCAACAGCTATTCGTGATTGTCTGCCTGAATTAGGCAATCCTCCAAGTATGGGTAAATTTGAATTTTTCTCTGTCTGCAATAAGCAATAGCTGAATCCAAGCATTTTGTGAATACTCTGGGAGCAGTGGATAAGCCAAAGGGAAGTGCTGAGAACTGATAATGCATAGATCCTGCCCTAAAACGTAGGTATTTCCTGCAACAGTCCCTGATAGGCTACTTTTAGATCTAGGATGGCTAACCAGGCATCTTTGGACAGCATAGAAGTTGCTGAAGGGTGAGCATTTTGAATTTTGTTACCACCAGGAAGGTGTTTAGAGTGGAAAGATCTAGGATTGGGTGCTAAGTGCTCTCTTTTCTGGGTACCAGGAAAAGTCTGGAATAGAACCCTTAACCCATCTGTTCTGCCAGAACAGGTTGAATTGCCCTTATGGAGAGCAGGGATTGAATTTTGTGCCTCTGCTCACTGGTTTGGAGCAAGGTCTAGGAACCCTTTTGGGGTTGGCAGTGAGTGGAAGTGAAATTTGTACCCCTGGAATACAATGTTGAGCACCCATTGGTCTTTGGTGATGGAGGTACAGTTTTTTGCATGATGGGCAAGTTTTCCTCCTAGGGGCACGAGCAGTTGGGCAGACGTGAGGAGTGGAATACAGAAGTCATTGTGAATTCTTATAATATTGGGGTGGCTTAGCACTCCCTGTTTTTGAAGTGGAAGCCCTCCATTGCTTAGATCTCTGCATACTCTGAGACTGAAGTCTGGGGGGGGGGTCTGTTTCCCCTGGGTCTAGTTTGAGATCGCCTTGAGGGGGATGGAAAGAACCAATGTTTCGAGGGGCAATGCCTATTGAATCTCGGAGGCTGCACTTGCAAAAAATCCTGTCTGCATAGATTTAGTCTTTTCTTCCATCTTTTTTAGAACCTCTTCTGCTTTGGTGCCAGATTGTCCTTGTTTATAGGGGTGTCTAGTAATTTTGATTTGACATTGTCTGCTCCTTAAGCCAAGCATGCCTTCTCAGTACAGAACCAGTGACCGCTGCCCTGCAAGATGCTTCTATGGTGTCAAAACCACATTGCAAAGTATGCTTGCTGACTTGGCTTGCAGAATGCATAAGCTCTTGTAATTCTTTACTTTCTGCACAATCTGTAAAGGTAGCTATTTTTTTTACTTGAGTTCCATAATAGGTTTCTGGTACTTCAGCATGTGAAACTGGCAATTCAATGCCCTAATGGCGAGAGTTGCAAAGGTGTATACTTTCACCCCATCTGTCTAAAGCTTGGGAATCCCTGTCCAAAGGGGTTGGATTCTTAGCTGTAGTTGCTTTTATACCTTTAGGCCCCTGGGAAATGACCTCTGGGTCAGCAGTAGGAATTTTGAAAATAAATTTGAGAGAGTCAGGTACTCTGTAGTACCTGTCTGGTTTCCTTGGAGCAGGGGGGTAAAGTATTAGGAGTTAGGCTGGATTCCATGAAAACATCATCCACAACATCCAGAGCTGGAGGTATTGCTAAAGGTCTATGTTATAGCAAATCTAGAAATTCTCAGTCTCTTTTTGGACAGAGGACAGTCTTGGCATTCCCAGTGGAAATGCTCTCAATTTATGTAGGGTTTCACCAAAAGAAAAATCCTCTGGAGGGGAAGCAGAGGGAATGGATGCATCTGAATCCTCATGAGCATGTCTTTATATTCAGAAACCTCAGGTCGTTGGACTCTATCTGTTAAAGCTGCTGGGGACAGGTCTCTCTCTTAGAAGGTTGGCTTCCCCTAATCAGCATAATCAGGTCTTCTGCCATTTTAAGCATTTGATGTTGTGGCAAGGAAGCAGGTGCTTGCGTTTGGATCGTTGTTTTTTTAGTCGTAGCTCTTTCCTCTTGGCCTTAGAAACTCTGTAGTTTTAGACAGAACAGAAGACCCGAAAGAAGTAGTTTGTGTCGAATATCTGTAGTGAGAAAAACTTCCTCAGAAGCCGGTGCCTGCACAGCGGCTCCGGACCCATCCAAGGCCAAGACATAGGTTCATAGGTGTATACTAGGCTAATGGCCCGGGAGCCTTTACAAGCCTAGCCCAAATAAAATGCCCGGCACCATGCCACCCGATGTTAGTTCACAGTGCCCCTTATCCAGTAGGGCAACTGGAATGATCTCTGGAGTGAACCCTCTGCTGGTCTGCATTTTTTGCTGATTTATATAAACACACTTCCACCTTTAGTCCTTGTGTGTTCAACTACTGGTCTAAAAGTGTGGAAAGCTACAGCCGCAGGTTCCACAGTCAAAGAATTGACTCGTGGCATACCAGATGCTGAACGGGTCTCAGTAGCAGCCAGCAAATCTATCGAAGTGGGCATCAGGGGCTGCGAAAGCACCTCACTGAGTACTGGCGAACTGGCGACTAGCTTAACGGAAGCGTTGTCGGCAGTTTTGGATCTGTGCGGTATGTCTGTCTTTATCCTTACGTTTTTTCAGAAGATCAGTAGTCTGATGGCTTACTGAAGCCATTTCGGAATATGGAGATCAAGAGGGAAATTTAGCGACAATAAGGGCCTGACGACGAATAGTTTGGGGGTTGAACAAAGCACAAAACCTACAAAGAGGTACGTTGTGTTCTGGGCCTAAACAGGGGATGCAGTAAGAATGGACATCTCTGTGTGGTATTTGTTTTCCAAAGGCGAGACAATTGTTAGCTTTTGCTGACATCAGTTAGACCAAGAAAAGGATCCCCAATAGGGTACTTAGCTTTAGAAGACTTCAGGACGATTCAATTCGGAAACGAAAACTCGGGTAGCAGTCGACTGGCACTCATGCAAACTGCTCCTGCTTCGTGCTCCTCAGCAAAAAAAGACTGCTGAAATGGCGTCATCTGCCTGTTTTTATGCCCCTGATGACCTGATGTCAGTCCTGGAGCGACAGTAACCGACGCAGAAATACTAAGGCTCTGATATTCGGGCCGACTGAGGGCTACCTGCAGGCAGATAACCCAAGTGTGATGACTGCAACAGTGAAATACGAAGAACATCAGGAGGTACAGCTGAGGGACTAGGAGTGTCTACTTTAGTTTGTAGAACGTTTTTGGACTTCAGACATCTGACAGCTGCCCATTTGAAGTGCTCCCTCATCTTACCAAAGGTCTCACTGAAGGTAATTTCCTCCGGGGGAAGCATAATCCAGTGGGGAGGGGATCTGAGAGGAGTAGTAAGCCAAGGACTCATCTTCTAAAAACTGTTCCTCCTTAGAAGAAGCCTCTTCCCTAACCTTTTTCTGAGAAGTAACTCAGGGTGTGCCCAGTACTGAAACTCAAGGAGGAGGCCTAAGACACGAGGGCAGTAAAAATTTCCTGTGTAAAATTTTCTCACTCCTGAAGTGGAGGAGAGGGAAGTGACAAATGCTTTGCTTTTCCGTTTCTTCTTAGCATGTAGTTCAACTCTGTGTCAGGTTAGTGGAGCGGATGTAGGTCTGGTTTCAATGACGTCAGAATCCACATACTCCACAACTAAAATATGGAATATTTCCCTAGGACCCTCAGTAATCAAGAGTTTAGGCTCTGCTTGGACATCCATACTTGTTGCCTGTAGTACCTCCAAGGATGTGCTACCAGACTGATCCAAGTCAGCTTCAGTTGCGTACTCTGCCTGTGAAGTGGAAGTAGGGGCTGAACATTTCTCTGGGCTAGCAACTGCATCGGGAGAGACATCCACCGCAGGAGGTGCAGAAGTTTCAGGCCTAGGCTTCTTGGACTTCCACTTCAAAAGCGACTTGGCCTCAGGCCCTGTGGAACCCTCGTGAGGAGTTTCAAGCGCTGGTTCTCTAAATGGAAAGGGAAGTTAACCTACTGCTCAGCTAAAATTTTTAGGCACAAAGGCCTGGCAAATGCAACAAGATCTGTGATTGTGAGTTTGTCTAAGACAACAGAGGCACTACTGGTGGTTGCCTATGTGGAATCTGACCTCCAAATGAACATTTGCCTTTCTTGGATGACATTAAACCTATCCATAACAACAAAGGCAAAGAAAAGATTCCCCAACGGGGCACTTATTTGAAATGTTGAGAAAATAACCACTTCGGCTAATAGACTGTATGTACAAGTGAAGCATCCAGACTGGTAGCAAAGTTCAGAGTATGGTGCATGCATACGTCACTTATAGCAGACGTCCGACAGTAGCCTATGTGCAAAATACCACGCACCCCTACTAGTAAACTTTTTTTGTACACTGGCTGGTGTCAGGTCGTCACGGCAGGCAACTCCCTCATGTTAAGAATACTGCAACACAGGAATAAAAGGACATCTGGAGGAATGAACAAAGGTTCTGGAAATCCAACTGTAACCATTCATAGTATTTTCTAAGTACAAAGAAACCTCAGTGCCTTCCCACTAAAACACTGTCACATTCTGGAAATAGTCTCAGAGAAAAACTCCCACAGGAAGAATCAAATACTGTGCTCTCCTCTGAATATGAATGGGAAATTTGAGGTAAAAATCCTGCATCTGTCCACTGATTTTTCTATTCAGATACAGATTTCTGAATCTCTTCAGGAAAGCAGGCATCCCACTTTATTTTACCAGAAGCCATCTTATAAGAAGGGTCAACAGCCGGAATTAAACCCTGAGCCAAATCTAGTAAACTACTCCAGTCTAGGGAAATTTGAAGAGGAGTAGACACAAGTTTAATTTTCTGTTTCTTTTTGAAAGAAAAGGAGGCCAACAGCGTTTTTAGTGATGGCAGCAGTTTCCCCAGGGAAGGACACAGCATTTTGACTAAAGAAGAAAACCTTCCCTGTTTTCCCTAGAGTCCTAGACTGACAAGAGTGGCTCTCCCTTGCCCACTGATGGGACTCGAACAACCACAGAGGATGTGGCTAACTCCCAGTCTACAGTGGCTAGAGGTGTTACACCAAGTCTGAAGAACAAGCTGTGGCCACAGCAGAGTTACCCACCTGCAGCCAAGGCAAATTGGTAGCATGCTGTGAAGGTAAAGGCCGTTTGCTTAACTTTTTCTTTTTATGTCGAAAGACAGACTGTTGGACCGGTAGTTTGCTCCATAGTCAAGAGAAAAATGGTACCTCTTTCCCCAAGGAAAACAAGCAGCATAAGTAGCTAAAACTTTACAGTTGTTAAGTCAATTTTGTTCACAAAAAGGACACAGTAAAAAATACTTTACTACATTTTACCAACCCCAACATGTAAAATACAGTTTCTCTGCATAAAAAATGGTATTCAGCTACTTAAGCAACTTTTAAAATCAACAAGAAAAAAAGTACATTCCCATTTAAAAGTACAGTGAAGTCTTGCAATGGGTCCATTAAAAAAAAAACTCCTAGATAAAAAAAAAAATTTCCTAAGCAGGAATGTGTACATTTAAACACTAAATATTTTAGGTGGAAGGTTTCCCCAGAGGGAACTTCTGCCCAGCAAAGGAACACCACAAGCCAACCACTGATCCTCGCAAGTCTGCAGAGGAGTGCTCTTGTCAATGGTTAGAAGAGCTAGGAAGGGATTAGAGCTCAAACCTGTCATTTTAGGCAGCTCAACTTCAGCTGCCCAACGGTTTGAGTGCATGGCTGGCGGTTACATTCTTGGCAGGATATAACCCATTTAGTTAAGGCTACTGCAGCAGTGACATATGTGATGACCATCTTCCGATGCAGATAAAAAAAATTGCTTTCTTAAAGTGGAAATACTGTTTTAGACAGAAAATAAAATGAAATGATTTGTGTGGGAAGGAGCCCCCAAAAGGGATATATCTGGTAAAAACAAACCTCTTGGTGAACTGCTGTTGTTGTGAAGCCCATGAGATGCTTTTCCTTGAGGAGGAAAGTACTGAAGAAATCTTCACTGACTGCTGATCTTCCTTTTTGTGGCTAGCCAATCAGTAGTCAGTCAGACTGAAGGTGTGTGTGTGTGTGTGTGTGTGTGTGTGTGTGTGGGGGGGGGGGGAATGGTTGTTTCCTGCACAGGGAAACTACCCATATTGCCTAAAGGCTGCTGCAGCAGTCAGAGTCATCTGGGGAGTAGGATTATACATTCACTTAAGAGGATCTTGTAGCAGAAATTGTAAACTGAGTAGGGGAATTTTACATTTACTCAAAAGGATCTTGTTTTCACCCATCTTTCTAGTTCAACAATGTCATTACTAAGCCATCCAAACAATTTAGACCTTTAAATTGAACATTAACTACTCAACGCTGTATGCCTCAAAAAGGCACACAAGACATATCAAGTGCATATTCGCATATAAATAGTAATTTTATCCAATGCATTACTAAGGTCTCACAATCTACTTATAGAAGCAGACCTAAGTAAACCCAGCAAAATTCAAATGGACCTGCTTTCAAACAACTCAAACTAAACTATTAAACTCAAATTAAACTATTTAAATCTTTACTAGTCAAAATGAGAGGAGGTACATATTTTTGCATCATACCTGGATTATGATACTGCATCTCTGTCAAAAAGTAAAGCTGGTAAAGAAACAGCTTTTATACCATGTGAGACCATTAGGGAAACACAGGGGATGCCCTTATGAGTATCTAAAGTCCAGTATATCCACGGGCAATTTAAATATCCTGTCATCTCTTAATTATTACTGCTAGATCTGCATTAGAGCTCTATTAGCTTTGAGGACAAATTATCAAAGTAGAGGAGCTGCCCATTCTGGCTCTAGTAACCTTGCCACATTCTTGTTACCTTCTAGTTTAACATGAAAAAGCTAAATTTTAGCCTGTTTAAAACTCCAATACAATTTAAAGCATGTACATATACCCACCTTCAGGTAAACATTAAGATTGTGAGGAGTCATTTTCAAAATTTGTAAATGGAGAATTCTATCTAGGTTAAGTGAAAATCATCTTAATCAGATGGAGTGCAAGACTTCCAAGATGGTTGTAAACTGAGCAATAGGTTGATCAAAGTTCTCCCAGTGTGAAAACTAAAAACAAACGTAATCCCAAAAGCTCGAGTCAGGTCTGGTATCCCACCTGTGACCCACAGAGTGACAGGACTAATCAGAAACGGAGTAAAAAAGAGTTATGTACTTACCATGACTTGGCATCTGTGTTATACTATGTCACTATTCATCACTCTTGGGTCTTGGATCTGACATCAAATCGGAGCCAGTACTTTACAGACAGCTTCAAGGCTCAAGCTCCTCCCACTCCCATGATCCCTTGCTGCCCTCTAACTCCTCAGATTGAGTTTGCCCTATGCTAGAAAGTAGCTAAGGAAGACCTTGACCACCATATAGGACATCTCCACATCCTCTAGATCCTACAGGACAGGAGACGGAGGGAAGGATAGTGATGAATAGTGACACAGGATAACAGATTCCAAGTTATGGTAAGTACATAACATTATCTGAGGTTATCCATGTCACTATTCCTCACTCTTGGGTCAGAGTCCCCACCTACCCTAATCCTGGGCAGCTTCATGGAAGAATATGCCAAAGAACTGTGCAGCCGAAGGAAGGTCTGCTCTTGGATACAATGTCAAGTTTGTAGTGGCTAAAAAAAGTGCGAGAAGACCAGGTGGCTGCTGCACAAATGTAATCTATGGAATGATGGCCAAGAAAGGCAGCCGACTCAGCCATTGACCTAATGAAAAGAGCTCTAATTGCCCCTGGTAAAGATAAACCTTCGGATGAACAAGCATAGGAAATGCACGCCAAAATCCAACAAGAGAAGTAACTGTGGACACCGCCTGACCTTTCCTGTTAAGACAGAACGCCACAAACAGCTGGTCAGACTTGTGAAGTTCTTTGCCCTAAATAGAAACACAGCTGTCTATGCACATCTAGCATATGCAAGATATTCCCCTTTGTCAGCAAAATTTGGGAAGAAGGCTGGCAACTGGACTGAATGGTTCAGATTTGCTTCTGTGGTAACCTTAGGCATGAATGACAGGTTAGTCCATAGGGCACCCTATCTTTATGAATAACCATGAAAGGTGGTTTAACAGAAAGAGCCTGCAACTCCGAAACCCTTTTAACTGAGGTTATGACTACTAGAAAAGTAATTTTCCATTACAAGAATTTGATATCACATTTGGCAGCAAGCTCAAACGGACTGTGTGTGAGAGATTGTAGCAAAAAGAAAAGATCTCAAGGGGGAGAAAGATGCTTGCAAAAGTGACAGGAGAAGGCCAGTTCCTCATACACATGGAAGTTAGAAATAGCTGCTAACTGCACTTTGATAGTCAAAAAGCTAGCTCCTGCCTGAAAAAGGAAGGACAAGAACAGCAAGTTACCTGAAATGGAAGCCAAAGTAGGATCTAGATTGCACTGTTTAGCCCAAACAGAAAACCGTTTCTACTTAATGGTGTAAATCTTTCTAGTGGAAGCCTTCTGAGATGCCAGGATAATGTTCTTAACGGGAGAAGGTAGCCTAGGATGATTCAGGATTACTGGAACTGGACAAACCATGCTGTCAGATTAAGCGTCTTCAGGTTGGGAATTGGAAGCTGAGAGGGATGGGAAATTGGATCCGGAATGGGATCTAGTAGCCAAGGGGGGGGGGGGGGTACTTCAGGTGAGACCGAAGAAGGGGAAACCAGACCTGCAGAGGCCAAAATAGGAAAATAAGGATCAAGGTAGCCTTGAGGTGATGGGCTTTCTGTAGTACTCTGGGAATAAGAGGCACAGGAGGAGAGGCATAAAGGAGACCCGGGGGCCAATCGTGGACCACAGCATCCCTGGGGGACTTCCCATTTGGGGGGGGGGGGATCTGTACGAAATACTGGCTGCATTTGTGGTTGAAAGGGGATGCAAAGAGATCACAGCTCAGCTGACCCCAGCAAAGGAAGATCCCCCCTTCACCACCGAAGGACTCTAGGACCAGTCGTGAGGGCTCAGAAACCTTGCTCAGTCTGCCAGCACGCTGGACTTTGCCATAATGTGCATTGCAATGAGAAAGTGCCTCAAGGATAATGCCTATTCCCACACTCTCACGGCCTTGAGATGAGGATACAAACGTGTGCTCCCCTGCTGTTGAGGTACCACATAACTGCCATGTTGTCCATGTGAAATGTAATGGTACCTGGAGGGAAGCAGTACTGGAAGGCTTGCAACTTGAGAACTGCCCTCATCTCCAGGACATTGATATGCAGTTTGGTCTCTGCTTCGGACAGTCTGTCCCTGAAAATGCCCCCCCCCAACCCAAACATGGAAGCTTCCATGATCACTGTGGCACTGGGGGGGATGAAGAGAGAATGGTCCGCTTGCTAGATCAGGAGACTGAATCCAAAGAGATGATGTTAGGAAAATGCATAATAGCAATGTGCATGCTTAGTACATTAAAGGCTTAAAAGGGTTAATACATTTATTCTGTTCATACTGCATGAATCTGCACAGCTATTAGAAACTTAATAAAAAAAGACACTTTATTCTGCTTATGCAATGAAAATATGTGCAGCTACCGGAAACTTGAGACATTCTATTTCTGCTTATGCCATGAGAAAATGTGCAGCTGCTAGAAGTCTAACAATAGATGTTTCAAAGCTTAAACTATAGTCAGCACTACTTGTACCAAAGCTAGAAATGTACCTTGAATCTAGACAAAATGTATCGCATGTATTAGAACTGTACAATGGAAGAATTGAAGAGAGAAGGTGGGCTAAAATAAACCCAAGGCCAGGTTGTTTTTCTCAAATGTTTTTGCAAAGACAGCAATAATCTGACCCTGTCAGCAATAAGCCTGGTAACATTTTCTGTGTAACATACAGAAAGCTGTGTCCAACTATGTCAGCAGTAGATTAGTAACATTTTCTATGTGACATGAAGAGAACTGTATAAGAATAATATACTGACCACCAGAAAGTTAGACAAACCTTGTACCTACACATGTTTGTCTCCTTGCTGCAAGTAATAAAGGGTGCCTTGCTTGAACCTAACGTGTATTGATCTTTGAAGTTTTTCCTTTTACAGATGACGTCTGCACACCGGAGTGAGGCGGATTGGAGCAGACACTGGGTGAAACAGGGAAGATCACTGAACTGCTACAGTACATTGCAAAATCCTCATGTAGAACCTGGCTAATAGCACTAGGTAGATCGCCGCCACCATGGATCCTAGAACTAGGTGGGCCTGGGTATGAGAAAGGCTGAGATCCGACTGAACATGAGATCTGATGAGGTGTACCCGCCCGGGGTGGGAGCACTGCAATCTCTATTATGGTGCACAACTGAATCCCGATGAACTCTAGGCTTTGGGATGGAGTGAGGTTGGATTTGGGGAGGTTCACTGTGATGCCTAGCTGGTCAAAAAGTTTTTGTAGATATTTGCAAGGCAGTGGCCAGACAATGCTTCATGGGAGCTGTGAGGAGCCAATCGTCGAGATAAGGAACCACCTGGAATCCTTGCAGTCTCAGATGAGCTGCGACCACTACCATGAACTTGGTGAACAGCTGGGCGGCTGTGGTGAGACCAAAGGGCAGGGTCCTGAACTGGTAATGACTGTCCCCTACCCGAAAGCAGAGAAGTCTTCTGGAGCACCTGTCTATTTTTATGTGATAGTATGCATCCTGGCGATCTACAGAGCACATCCAATCATCCTTATGCAACAAAGGCATGATGGACTGGACAGTGACCGTCCAGAACCTGGACTTCTTGACAGAGAGATCGAGCTTGCTGAGGTCCAGGACTGGACACAGGTCCCACATCTTATTTGGCACCAAAAAGAAGAGTAAGTTCTGGATTTTCATTGCCCTGGGGGGACCTCCTGAATAGCTCTTTCGAAGAAGCCTGAGCACCACTTCTTCCTGAGCTAGCTCCCTTTGAGGGGGTGATGCATCGGGGAGGTATCTCATGACTGAAGGGGGCTGGCAAAAGGGAAAAGAATAACCCCTGGAGATGATGTTTAGCACCCAATGATCTTTTGCGATATTTGCCCAGGCTAAAGATGCAACAGCCACAGACCCCAGACTGGCTCCAGGGCAGGAGAGTCTAGCAGCACTTCTCAGAGAAGGGTTCTCTGGAGTTCCGATTTTGTGGCCACCTCTGCTCCTGGGGCAATGTCTGCCACTGAACACTCTCCCCCGACCTCTGGAGGAGGGCTCATCTTGAGCATCTGCGACTTGCAAAAATCACATCTTCCTACCACCTTGCTGCATCTTGGAAAAGGAGCATTGAGGGGTGGAGAATCTGACTTCTACAGCCGATAAAGTCTTGCCCACCTGTTCACTGTGCGTGAGAGTTTCTTTGACCAAACGGCCAAACAGTGTAGAACCATCAAAAGAGGCGTTGGTGAAAGAGGCTTTGAAAGACTGCAAATCCGCAAAGGCACAGCCAGGCACGATATTGGATACTGATGTCTGTGCCTGTTGCACGACAGGCTCCTTCCATCATGTTGGCAGCCTCAGTGATGAATTGGCCAGAAGTGTGAATAGTTTGGGGGACATCTTGCTTAGTTCCCCGGCCGGGAGTACCTCAGAAAGGGACGTGGTAAGCTCCTTGACCAGGCACCTTTGTAGTCGGGTGAAATGTGCCAGATAAGAGTGCCAGCAGCCCAAAGGTAGCTGAGGCAAACACCAGCTTTCCATGCCTGTCAATTGCCCGTGACTCATGTTTGGGGGGGAATGGATAGAAGTGCTCTGTTCCACCAGTTCCTTCTTGGTGGTGGCAGCTACCATGATTGCATAGACTGGCACGCCTTTAGACCAAAACTGCTTATTGGAAGGGGGGGGGGGACTTTCAGCTCATTTGGGGGATGGGTTCCACAGTATCTGGCTCCTTCCATGCCCTGCTGGCAATGAGGTCAACAAGTTCATCTGCCAGAGGGGACATCCAGGAGGTAGATGGTCCTGTCCCGAAAGCCTTCAGAAATACGGACTCCTCAGAAGACGGGGGAGGGGGGGACCAACCGCCCTTAGGCTTAAGGATTTCCAAGATGTCCCCAAAGGAGACTCGAGCGGAGACCTGAGGGACCCATCCCCTTAATCAAGGTCCGTATCCTCAGTGACAGACTCTACAGGTGTCCCTCTTACACAATCTCTTCAGAGGAATCTCCTCCAGAGGTGGCTCAGGGGAAGATTCTGAAGACAGCTGGACCCAGAGTGGGGCAGCTCCCACCTGAAGGCTGGGATGGTCCCTGGAAGGCTGGAGAGAAAACCCTCTGGGAGGAAAAGGTCCACTCTATGACCCAAAAAGCCAAAGGACTGGATGATGCTCCGTCTGCACTTCCAGTAGGAAGGCCCACCTGGGAAGAAGATCAGAGCAGGCCAGAAGCTCCGGGCCTCTGGACAGTACCAGCCCAGAGTGATAAAGGGTCAAAGCACTAAGGGGAAGGGATCGGTCTGAAAAAACATGACTGGAACCCCCACCCATGGACTGAGGCAACCGCTTGGTTCTAGGACTCCACCTGCCGAAACGGAACAACCCAACAAAACTAATGAACCAGGAGGGGAGGGATAAAGCTACTGCTATTAGAGAACTCAATTATATTAGCTAAAATGCCAACAATATCTAAAAGGGAGAAAGAAAAACAGACTACTTATCCACAACAGAAGCTGAGCCAAGAAACCTGCATCTGCAGCTGAACAATTTAGAGGGCAACAAGGATCAGGGGAGTGGAAGGAGCTGGAGCCTTGAAACTATCTGTAAAGTGCTGGCTCAGATCCAAGACCCAAGAGTGAGGAATAGTGAAATGGATAACGTCATATCAAAGGATTAGCCCAAATAAAATCACTTTAGCTAGCAGATCTAGGAGACCCTCTCCCCCTCTCAGTTTTCCCTGTGGGAGGAATAAAGACATCTTATTAAAGTTTCAAGCAGTTAATCAGTTAAGCTGGTAGATAAATGAGCATTTTTGTTCCAATATAGTATATTCAACAGGTCAGTTATTTAAAGCCAGCTATTGACAATGGTGGGAGGGTCTCAGGCAGCTGATTTAAAGAAAAATATGGAAGATGGAAAAAATAAGGAGCCAGTCCCAAAGCTTAGAGGTTAGTTCCTTATTTAAATATACCTGAGAGACTCGTGAGGGTTTACCTGGTCAGCAGCCTGCAGAACCCAATCCTTAGCTAAAAGATTTTTATTTTTACTTTTTAAAAAACAAAAAATTAAAACACACCATGAGCTACCACTACAGAACTATATGTACAAAACGTTTGCCTGAGCTTCATCAGGCCCATCTAAAAGTTTACATTTTTATAATTGAACATACCTTCTTTTATGTGGCTATCACCAGACTTCATTAGCCTATTTGTATCGCATGTAATATGAGAGAGGCTGTGTCTGCCTTTGTAGGGCTCATTTCATGAGCCTATGTATGAAAGCTTTACTACAGAATCTATCCCAGTCTGATCTGTATCACATATGAGAAGCCGTGCCCACTTTTATAGGGGGGAGGGGGTCACATTTCCTGAAATGCATTTTCATTTGGCAAAAAGAATTACAGTGCTTGCTTATAAGAATGACTAATGTGATCAGTCTCCATTCTTCCTAATGAAAACCACCCCTTTTTATATGCAAGGAAGGAAGTCACTAGGTGACTGACATTTAAAAAAAAAAATACATGCATCCGGAGAAACAGCTAACAGTAGAAACAAGTCACAGTGCTCATTTTTATAGAGTTTATGGATGTGCACAAATACGAAAAAAATGCAAGTTCAGTTTGAGACCTCAGAACTTTTCTATATTGGCTTTTTGAGGCCATGGAATAAAAATCTACCAAGTGGTGAACTGCAGACTATTTAAAACTTTTAATAAAGAAAAAATATGCATCTCAGATCTTGTTTGAGTACAGACAAACTATGCCAATGATGCAAAGAATACAACAGTGTGGAGTGGGGCCCTGGAGTAACAGTATAGGTAAACTGCGCTTGTGATGTAAAGCATACAGCAGTGTGGAGTGAGGCCCTGGGTAACAATTTTCACTCTACTGCAAATTATAGACAATATGTCACTCTACTGTAAATTTGGGCTTGATAGTGAAGACCCCAGACTGAACATCATAGAAGCATGCTCTGAGGCCAGGGGCATTCTCCCTCTCTGTATCTGGTTGATACACCAAAGCAACCAGGAATAGATATTCTAGCCACTTGGCCACAAAGACGATTTGTCCCTATGTCCTGCAGACATATTATGTCTTCAGCTACAGTCCTTCACTTTGTAAACCAACTTTACTTCTTCCAAGAGTCACTTCCATTATTTGCATTTTCTTCCTTCCAGTTGGACTTTATACTAACAAGATTTCAATATCAAATACAATTGTTCCTGACAGACAGATAACTATCACAGTATCATCTCACCAAATGTACCTATCTAGCCATCCATGACAGAATCACCAATCACAACTAATTCCTTTATATAACAGGATGTTATGTTCGCAGCTCTTCAAACAGCAATGGCAATAATTACAGTGGAAAGGCCATCACTAGAACTGATGGATTCTCAAATGGAGCCATAACCCCCCCATGTGTCTTTACTTTATTGCATCTTCACTCAATGTCCAGCTTCTCAAACTATCTAATTTCACACAGAACATACCAACCCAGCACAGACTATTCAAATGCACAACACCTTTGTAGTCTCAGTCACTGGCAAATATCCACAGTTATCTGATCAGATATGTTTCGGTTTAGCAAGTTGCATACAAAAGGCTCTTCTATGTCCTTACACAGTTAATGCAAGACTAATAAGCTATTTGCCAGAGTCAACTAATGCTCACAGAATATAAAATGTATTAAGTGTTCCATCCATCCTATGCAGTTGATTTGCATCGGACTCTGCAGCAACATTATGAACTGTCAATATTATCCAGAGTTTACAAGCCATGCAGGTAACAGCAGGAAATTGCCTGGCCTTTCCTCAATAACACACGCATGCATGCACGTGCACTCACGCACACACACACGCAGCATATGCATCTAAAGACAAAAGACTCACCAATTCACCTACCATTGTCGCTGGAATGCAGAAAAAATGCAGGGAGGGCATGGAGACTACACAGAAAGCATCCCAGCAAAGAACTGAACCAGAGAATGTCTTCTTGTGAGACAACAATACTAATCACTGTGTCACTGTAATTCTGCTTCCAATGTATAAAGTTTTAATGAAGATGGTCTGAATTTGGTATCGTACTGTGTTTCAGGCATCTTGTTTTTTCCACTGCAGCCGAAAAATTCCTTTACTGCTGTAATCTCTGAGAAAACATCCACAGTTAACAGATTACTGGTTTACACTATGGAAAACAAGGATGCTAATTGGGTTAAGTAATAGAAAGTACCAGAACTTTGGCAGGAACCCCACACACACACACACACACACACACACACACACACACACACACACACACACACAAGCTGTTAAATGAACTAAACAAAACTACAAAAAATATAAATTTAAACAGATCACAGTATCATCTTAGAAAAATTGTACCTCAATGTAAAAATCCTAGAAGGGGGAATGGGCAATGCTCGAATTAAAATACATAACTCAACAAAGTTGAAAATTACAGAGTGCAAGTCTCGGTATTTCACCAGGATAAAACTAAAAAAATTACTACAGTTTAAAGAATACAGCATCACAGACTGCATAAAAACAGACTGGCTGACATATGGAGTTCTTGAGGTTCCAAACACCAATAGGGCTTAAAAGACTGGCAATCAATCAATTTTGGTTTCCTAAAACTGAGGACACCCTTTACAGGAGTTATTTTACAATATATACAGAAAGTTTTCCAGTAATTCAGAATACAACAGGTGCAGCAATCTAAGAGAAGGCTAACGTAATCTAAAAATAAGCCCAAATCCCATGAAAGCAGTGTAAAAGCAATGACATTATTCAGGAAAACAATATGGGAATTTACATCAAAGAGAAGTTACATTCTTCACTTAACTTACTTCACAAGAGTATGCACAAACATCTGAATGCATCTTTGCATGTTTATGCTCAAACTCCAACCCTTGTATCAACCCAAAAGTATGAGAGAGGGAACTACTTAGCAGGAGTGGATCACCAATTTAGGTCATACTCCCAGACATCTATGGGCAAAATAAAAAAGGAAAAATAGTAGCAGTCAAATAAGCACTGTTCAAATAAGTCAAAACATGGAGCTGGTCAAAATGTAGCCTGCAGATTCTCCACATTCCAGAAGAACTGCTGCAGCCCTTACAGTTAGCCAGCCACTGAATGCATTTACTCTGATGGGCATACTTGGTCACATTCTTAAATGAATCAAGAATTGGATATCTTTTTTCTTAAAGACAGAGTCCATTCTGACATAGTATCTCAACTGTCTAAACAGTGAAGGTACATAACAGATGCTCTTCAACATTCTAGCATTCAGTGTAAAAACGACATCTGAACAGAGTGGTACAAGCTGGCACAGATTTTAGCATGAAATAATGCAGTTCTCATTGGCACCATCTCACTTCAAATGACTAAGGAGGCTTGCAAATCAAACCTTGCTCTTCAAAGAGTCCTACTGAAGTTTCCTAAAAAGATACAGACCAGTGAATTTAGCATATTCAAATGAATACAAATTTAACTTTCCTCAACTAGCGGAGAGAATATCAACTATTACTGAATGCTGTGAAATTTCATTATAAGCCTGCAACTAGGAACAGACCCCTTAGCTTAGGTCTGTTGTGAAAACTCCCTAAAGTAAGAGTTATATTTAAATACTAGGAAGCATCAGCCAATCAATGTTCATGTAACAGATGCACAAGGGAAGCTTGACAGGTAAAAAAAGATTATGTCACACAATGAAATGCTGATGTGTGAACTACTTAATTATTGCAGCTCCTGTACTTCCGGATGTTTTCTATATCACCATTAAACTAAAATATTTGAGTAAATACAGACATTTTTCTCTATGAATCATGCACGTAATACAAATGAGAACATACCTTTATTTTGGGTTCTTCTTTCATTTTGTCTTTATCTTGGGATTTCTCAGCCAGTTTTTTCTGTTTCTCTGCTTCTTTTCTTTTTCTCTTTTCCTCTTCTCTCCATTTCCTTCTTTCTTCATCTCTCTGCCTCTTTCTTTCAAGTTCTCTTCGCCTCCTCTCTTCTCGTTTTTCTTCTCTTATTCTCTGCAAGACAACGCATAAAATGTAAACAAAAAAACCTCTCTACACCAGTACTTAAAATAGCCCTTCAATCACATTCAAATGAAGCAAAACAAATCGAATTAGAGACCTCCTCCATAATCAGTGTAAAAGAGTAGGAACAGGAGAGGTGTGGTAATAACAGATTAGCTAAATAATATCAGATCATCTCTCCCACTCCCCTCTTTTTGGTACAGAGCTACAAAGTACATTTGATGCAAATCACCGTACAGTAAATACAGCCTCACTTTCTGTACTTTAATCGTCTATCACCAAGGCATCAAAAATAAATGCATTTAAAAATCTCCATCCAAGTGCACTGATACATTTTACAAAAAAGCAAAACAAATAACTGGAAACTCTTGTAAAAATCATGAAGAGGATGTTAGTTGTGATTCCACAAATACTACCTAGTACTCCACCTATGTGTCGTCAAGTACTCTGTGCAACTATTGTCAAGCTAAGGGTCTTGGCTCAAATACAGTTCACATCTTAGCCACAAGTCATCAGCAAATAAAATGGAAGGCTGCAATAATAAGGTTCTACTTTAACTGATAATAAAATGTTTTTTTTTTTCCTCATCTCCATTTAATGTGCATAAAAAATGTGTGAACAAATATGCAGGTATCCAAGAATAGTCCAAACAATGCAGTGACTGCTTGCTAGTCCTTGCTTTCAAGTTAGTATACAAATATTACTGCAATGTACCAAAATATCAGGTACAACAACAAGAATTGCTAGTTCACAAGGATTGGAGCCAAGCTTATGGACTTGTTGGCCTTCATGAAGCTTAACTGCTATAATGCCATGACAATTTTCTGTTGTCCATGAACCTGCAGTTTCTGAAAATTAGCAATGTGGTTAATTTTAATGTCAGCAATAATTTCAATGTTTTTATGATCAAAGGGCAATCAATCTCATTTTCTTCATCACCATCACCATAATCATCTGATCAGTGGACATTGCCAACATACACAAATAACCAACCAGAATCGGGTACACAGCCTCACATGCCAAGCAAGGTTTCCTCTAACCAGTCTGTAGAACAGATAGGGCAGACATTGCTTATGTAATTTGAGTAGTTCATGCATTTCAGCCCCTCTGCGTTCTTAAGAGGAAAATACCACCCTCCAATGTAATTGACCATATATTCTTGAATTACTGTTTTCCTTATATCATTCTGCTGTTACGTAATGTCCAGAAACACTTTAGCAGCTTTAAGTTTAATTTCCATTTGTTTCCCTGCCACACATCAAGAGGGTCCAACCATTTTTCCATATTCAAACTTCACTGTTTTAGACAGGAATCGGTCTCGCTGTCACATACGTTATGCAAACTGGATGAGTTTTCAGTATTAAATCACCATCCATGTCCCGTTCTGTCTAAGGTTAACAACATGTACAGCTTTAAGTACTACCTACATAATAATGCTACCATGTAAACATATAAAGAACTACATGCATAACATATAAAGAACTACATGCATAAACATACATGCAAAGTGTTAGACAATAACAGTAACACTACTTCCTACTCAAACTGGACTTCACATACCTCTGCTACCCTTCATTTCAAGTCAGTACACACTCAAGTTAAACAAATTATTTCACATCATAACGAGCAGTATTGATAGCAACGGAACCTTTTAGAAAATATCCATATGCATGCAGAAATTATTCACATAGCAGCTATGTCAAAAAACTGTTGCAATACAAGCTAATGATTCTTAAGTAGACAAAGTTACGGCTCATTAGTTTAAAGTCAGTGATACTCAACTAAACACACTGGCGTTTGGTATAGAAAAATAACCAATGGTGTGATTTCTATTTACATGCAGTAATCCAATGTGTGCAACCTTTTCTCTACAGCTGTGTGACCATGGTATGTTGGGGAGGAGGGGTAAGGCAATGTGCTCCCAATGAAATTGCTTTTTCATAAGTTCTTCACAGAATTGAAGCTTTTACTATTTTTTAACTGAAGCTCCAATAGCTGCAGGAGGGTCTATATCACTTTGGCGAAAATTCCGTCCAGTGAACGGCATTTTCGGTTCACTTGCATCGAACATGCAGTTTGTTAAACTGCTCATACTGAGACCACTGTACAGTGAAGATCAGGAAATCTGCCCGTTCCCTACTGTAGTGCGATCTCGGAGTTGGTATATATAAATTAGCAGGGCGTGTGGGGGTGCAGCCCCCCCCCCCGAGCAGATTTCGATGAATGGCATTTCCAATGAAATGTTCGTTCGCTGAACTGTCACTTCACTTAAGTGATATAGACCCCTTCAGGAAGCTTATACTGCAATGCAGACAGCAGAAGTGGCCTCAAGCATGTAGATACACCTCTACTAATGAAACAAATATTTCCTTGGATCTTAATGAAAAGTACCTGTACCCTGCTTGATGATGCCACCAAATGACTCAATAAGAGCAGGAAATAAACTAAAATGATAATCGCAGCTTATGTAAGAGATCTCTCACTCGAGAGACTTCTGCAACTTTGAAAAAGACTCTGTGAAAATAAGCAAGTCATCTAAATGTGGAAAAATGTGCATACCTTGTAGCCAGCAATGCGCTATAACTGGGGTTAGGCACTTTGTGAACACTCTTGGTGCAGTGAACAGTGAATCCAGATATACAAAACCTTAAGAAACATACAAAGTTGGGATGAATTGTGAGGTGATAAGCATCTTTAAGTCTAGTGCTGCCAGTAAACTTAACTACAGGTTGGGAAGTGACATTTTGAATTTGGACACAATCACAAACAGACCTAGGAAAGAAAGACCCAGAACTGGTCTTCCAAGAATTTTCTTTTTTCAGCACTAGGAACATACTTGAATAAAAACCCTTCCCCAACTGTGGAGAAAGAAATTATTCTATTCCCACCTGTGGAGGAAGAAATGATTCTATCACTCCGTGGGCCAGCATATGAACAACTGCTAGAAACAGAGTCTGGTCTGGAGGATGAGGAATGACCCCCTCCTAGAAAAGAGAAATTTCTTCCCACTGTCATATCTAAACTTGATGAATGATTTTCAGAACCCATTTGACTGAAACTGTTGACAGAGAAAAATGAAGATTCATACTTTCTGGAAAAAGAAAGGGGCCAGGGCAGAAGAAATTCACAAGGTGTCTTAAACAGTCATTCAGACTTGCTGGACTGTCCTCGGTTTTGGGAATTTTTTTTTGCTAAAATTGTATGAGACAAAAAATCCTTCAGAAAGTTTGGAAAAGGGGGGCGAAATATCTTAAGAGATTCCCCAGAAAAACATGCCCCTTTCATCACACTTTATGATCACATCTGCAGCAGAGGGGCCAAACACTAAATCGTACCCAAGGGAGAATTTAAAATCTCATTTTTATCTGAGAGGTTCCGAGAATGAAGTCGTGCATCAAAACAGTTCTAGTGGCCATAGCCCTAGAAGAAATATGACAGTCATACACACACACACACAAAGTACAAGCTGACCACTGATCCTAGAAAGTCTAAGCTGACCATACATTAGTGTGAACGACTTTGCACCCAAACTTGTCTTTTAGTCAGTTTAACTCAAAGCTGTCTGACAGCTTGAACTCATGGAAGCCGCCCTGAAGCTTTGGAAGCTGGCTGGCTGTTCTAGCCTTGGCAGGATATAACCCCATATAACTAACATTACTGCAGCAGCGATCAATATGAAGAACATCTTAGAACTACACAAATAGGTGCAACAATAAATTAGGAATTTAATAATTACATTAGTACTAAACCAAGACTGCTCCTGAGGGAGTTTAAGGTAAGAATATTTTCATACATGTTAAAACAGATATATTGACATGAATCATTTCCCTGTTTTCACATAAGCATTAGTTAAACAGAAGGATGAAGTGCTTATATAGTGTTCTGATTATTATTTGCCAACAGGAAGAGTTTAGCATAGCTCACTGAAAATCAGCAGATTTTAATATTCAGATTAGACTACTACTTATTAAATGTTTGGTTATCCATTAATTCCGTAAATATATAACTTTGTATACACTGTCAAGCTGTATTGCATCTTGCTCATGAGAAACAACCTACATTGTCAGGATTTCAGTTCAAGACCATATGTATTTCACAAATGCACTCTTTACATAAGCAGGAAAAGTACAGTTGTGTACACTTACCATAAATGTAGATGTTCGGGTTATCTGCTTGCAGTAGCCCTCAGCTGGCCTGATTATCAAAGTCTTGGGTCTTGCGTCGTTTGCAGTCTCATCTTCCATGACATCAGGTAGTCAGGGGGTATAAAGCATGCAGCAGACGCCATTACATCAGTTTTTCTTGCCCCAGATGTCAGGTGCATCCCTAATAGGAAGCAATTAATTAAATATATATGTATATACAAGGTTATACCTCCAACCTTACTATGATGGCTTAGTGGTTAACTACTGTGACTATAGTGTACAGGGTCCTGGGTTTGAGCCTTGCAGAGGCAGTTTATTTGGGTTGGGAGGGTAGCTTAATGGCCAAGGTGTTTGCCTTGCAAACACAAGATGCAAGGTTTGAGTCTCACAAGGGATAACTGGCTAGGCTTAAAAATGGCTCGCAAGTGCAGTTAGCTTAGTACTAAAACTATGAAACAAAAAAGCAAATACACCAAAAAGCTTTTAAGCATAGCAAAGGAGAGTAGAGGTATAGCCAAAAAGTCAGGGGGCTGGAGGGAGGGTAACCAGGACTGCAACAGTGAATACACTCGAACATCTACATTTATGGTAAGTGTACACAACTGTACTATGTTCTTCGTGTTTCACTGTTGCAGTCATCACATTTGGGTAGATTCCCAAAGCTCTGGATGGGAGGAAGAAATAAGCTAGCACTAGGACTAGCTATAAGGCCCTGCACGACTGCAGTGGCAAAGCCAGCTCTGGATTTAGAGAAAAATTGGTAAATGGTAATACTTGGCGAAAGTATGTACAGAACTCCAGGTAGCAGCTTCTAGAATGTGTCTGGTAGGGAACACCTCTGAGAAAGGCTGTAGAAGTAGATGCAGCCCTGGTTAAATGGGGTCTAATCCTCTGTGGGATAGGTTTTCCATAGTGCTTATCGCAGAAATGAATGCAATGGCCTATCCATTTAGAAATGGTTTGCTTTGAAATACCCTTCCCCCTCTGCCCCTGCAGCAAATGCCACCAGCAGTTGTTCAGATTTCCTTTGAGGTTTAGTCCTCTCCAAGTAAAATCTAAGTTGT
The DNA here is from genome assembly GCF_019279795.1 of Protopterus annectens. NCBI lineage: Eukaryota > Metazoa > Chordata > Ceratodontiformes > Protopteridae > Protopterus > Protopterus annectens. Next base: position 541,573,352 of record NC_056749.1, read on the forward strand.
CTGTGCACATCTAAAGAGTGCATTATCCGTTCCCCTTTGTTCTGTGGATTAGAAAAGAAGGTTGGCAAATGAATGGATCGTTTAAGAGCCACACTGGATACCACCTTGGGCATGGAGGGAGTGGTCCTGAGGGACACCCTGTCCGCCTGAAAGATGATGAAGGGCTCCACTGCCATAAGGGTCTGTAATTCAGATACCATTGCTGAAGTGATTGCTAAAAGGAAAGCTATTTTCCAGGAAAGGAATTTTAACTCCGCACTTGCAGCTGGCTCAAAAGGAGGAAGAGTGAGTTTTTCCAATACAAAGTTAAGGTCCCAAGCTCGAGTTGGGGCTCTCCTGGGTGGTCTTAAGTTTTTGGCCCCTCTGAGGAACTGCTTAAGCAGTGAGTGAGAAAAGAGGGGTGGTTCTGTGTTGTAATGAACTGAAATGGCTGAGGTGTGAATTTTGATGGAGGAAAAGGAAAGGCCCTTTTGAAGCATCTCAGTTAAGTATTGAAGAATCTGAGGTAAATTGGGCGCTGCTGTGACCATCCTTTGAGTTTGGTTCCAGGCACAGAATCTTTTCCATTTTTTCAGCACAAGATTTCATAGTACTAGGCCTCCTTGCCTCCAAAATGACATCCAACACTTGTTTACTGAGGGATGGTAAAGGAGAGATTAGATAATTAGCCAGGCTGACAAGTTCAGGGTTTGAAGCTGGGGGTGCAGAATCTGGGTCTCCTGCTGAGACAGCAGGGTAGGGGTCTGATGCAGGTGCCATAGGGCTAGCAGTGACGCACTGTGGCAAGAGGGGGTACCATTGTTGGTGTAGTAAATCTGGTACAATCAGTATCATCCTTTCTTTGTCCTGTTTGATCTTTAGTAGTACTTTGGAGAGGAGAGGCAGAGGAGGAAAGGCATAAACTGATAGATTTTTCCAGCTGAAGGACAGAGCATCCACTTTCTGAGCTTGTTTGTGGGGTGTCCTTGTGCAGAATTTGTCCAATTGATAGTTCTGGGGGGAGGCAAACAGGTCTACATTTGAGCTCCCCCATTTGTTTATCAACATGTTGAAAGTCTTTTGTTCCAGTTTCCACTCGTGTGGGTCCATGAGACTTCTGCTTAGTTCGTCTGCCAGTGTATTGAGTTTTCCTGGCAGGAATTGAGCCTGTAGATGCACTTGGTAGCTCAAGGCTGTGTTCCAGAGCCATGGCTAGTCTGCAGAGGGGGGTAAGAATGGGTACTCCCCTGCTTATGTACCACATAACAGTGGTGCAGTCTGTCTTTACCATTAATTGTCCTGGAAGAATGTGATCCTTGAAGGCTGTCAGAGCATTCTGTACAATTAATATTTCTTTTTGATTGATATGCAGGTGCATTTGACTTGGGTTCAATTTGCATAGTTTGATGCGTCTGTTAGGGTTTGGGCAGCAGGGGGTAGAGTGAATGGTAGTCCCTTGTTCTGGTGGCAGGCCTCTGCCTACTAAAGGAATTCTAACCATAGGCAAGGTATGATAGGGATCATTGCTGCCAGATCCCGAGAATGTTGACACCATAGACATTTTAGATACCACTGTAGTTTCCTCATATGCAGTCTTGCATATGGAATTAGAAGAATGCAGGAGGCCATGAACCCCAAGGCTTGCAGTATTTGCCTTGCAGATAGCAGGGTTTTTGTGGCCACTAGTTTGAAGTAAGTTGTCAAATGGATTTGTTTCTCTGGCGTGAGGAAAGCCATTTGGGAAATTGTGTTCAAGCTTGCTCCCAGGAATATCATTTGCTGGCAGGGTATCAAATGCGACTTTTCGTTTACTGTGTACTCCAGGCAAGTTAGCACCTTTTATACAAATGCTAGAGGTTTCAAAAGTAAGTCCTGGCTTTCTGCCTGAATTAGACAGTCGTCCGGGTATGGGTATATCTAAATATTTCTTTGCCTGTAAAATGCAATGACTGGAGCTAAACACTTTGTGAATACCCTGGGCACAGTAGATAAGCCAAAGGGCAGTGCAAAGAACTGTAGCATGTAGCCTGCTTTAAAGCATATTCTGCAAGATTCCCAGATTGGGATGTGCAGGTAGGCTTCCTTTAAATCCAGTGTTGCCAACCAGGCATCTTTGCCTAGCATAGGAGGCAACTGGTGAAGAGTTAGCATCTTGAATTTTGGAATCACCAAAAAGGTGTTTAAGATGGGACACCATGAGTTGTCTTTTCTGGGTACTAGGAAAAGTCTTTAGTAGAAACCTTGTCCCTTTTCCTCTTCTGGTACAGTTTGAATAACCATTATGCTTAAAAGAGAGAGTACTTGCTTTTGGGCCTCTGTCCACTGATTTGGGGGTAGATCTGGCCAACCGTTTGGGGTTGGTAATGTGTGGAAGTGAAATCTGTATCCTTGGGAAACTATACTTAAACCCATTTGTCCTGGGTAATGAGTTCCCAGTTTTTTGCCTGCAGAGCAATCTTTCCCCCTAAAGGGGCAATCAGTTGAGAAGTGCTTGGAAGTTTTAAAATTAAGTCATTGAGACAGTTTACCATTGGGGGGGGGGGTAGTCTTACTACTCCATGATTTTGAGGTGGGAGCCCCCCACAGCTTATTCCTGTGCATACCCTGGGACTGATGCCTGGGTGTTCTGCTGGTTCTGGGTTTGGACTGAAGGCCTGGAAGAGGCAGGAAAGGACCAATTGTTAGAGGGCCAATGCCTACTAAATCCTGGAGGCTGTACTTGTAAGAAATATTTAACAGTTTGCATAGATTTAGCTTTTTCCTCCATCTTTTTAAGAACTTCTTCCGCTTTGTTGGCAAACTGGTGGTCCTGATTTAAGGGTGTATCCAGCAATTTAGCTTTAACATGATCTGGCAAGGACAGACCCAGTGACAGCAGCCCTACAAGATGCCTCTAGTGAATCAAAAGCACATTGCAAAGTATGTTTTCCAACCTGTTCAGCAGAATGCATTAAATCCTGTAAATCCTTATTTTCAGCACAGTCAGGAATCAACATCATTTTCTGTTTAAGCAATCCAGTAATATGCTGTGGATACTTTAACATATGAAATTGGCAATTTAAGGCCCTAATGGTCAAGGTTGCAGAAATGTATACCTTCTTACCCCATCTATCCAGCGCCCTGGAGTCTCTATCAGATGGGGTAGGATTTTTGGCAATAGTAGCCTTAATGCCCTTGGGTCCCTGTGAAATGGTCTCGGGAACCGCAGTAAGAGTTTTAAAAAGGAACTTGAGAGTCAGGGACCCTGGAATATCTATCAGGTTTTCTGGGAGCAGGAGGTAAGGAATCAGGGGCCAAACTAGATTCCGAAAAGGCATCATCAACAATGTCTAGTACAGGAGGGATAGCTAAAGGCCTGTGCTGGGGCAGGAGTAAGAAATCCCTACGCCACTTTTAAGAATCCGAGAAATCCTGGCTTTCCCAATGAAAATGCTCCCTAAGAGTATGCAAGGTTTCACCAAAATAGAAATCCTCTTGTGGCGGGGGGGGGGGGGGGGAGCAGAGGGAATTGAGTCCTCTGCATCAGAATCCTCATAGGTAGATAAGGGTAAATTCCGGTCATTGGAGGAAATAGAATTTCAGAATCCTGGTCAGAAGTATCATAAGCAAATTCAGTCCCAAGTCTCTTAGAGGGGGAAGGTTGGCTTCCCCTGATTAAAGTAACAAAGTCTTCAGCCATTCTTATTTGTTTTTTAGGCATAGAGGCCTTATCATGCGGTCTGGGCATCTGTTTTCTAGGCATGGTTTGAGTTTTAGGCCTTGAAGAAGATGGCGTTTGTTTAATATGCAAGTCAGTAGCCCTGAATACACCCTGCACAGCAGCTCCGGACCCATCCAAGGTAGAGACATCTGTAGGTTCCACGGTTGAAGCATCTCGTGGCATACTGGACTCAGAATGGGTCTCAGGAGAGGCCTGCGAATCTGAAGTAGCAGGGGCTGCGAAAGCTCCTCACTGGGCACCGGCAAACTGGCGACTGGCTTAGAAGAGTCATCGGCAGCATTGCACCTAGGTGGCCTGTCTTGGTCTTTATCTTTGTGTTTTTTCTGAATGTCGGTAGTCTGATGGCTTACCGAAGACATATCTAGATAATTGAAATGAGTACCAAAATATTTAGAAGCGTAAATATACCAACGACGAATAGTTCGTTGCTTAAATAAGGCACAAAACCGACAGCGGGGTACGTCGTGGTCAGGGCCTAGGCAAGGAACACAGTACGAATGAAAATCTTTATGAGGTACTTGCTTTCCACAAGAAATACAATTACTGACTTTTACTGACATTGGTTTAGAGCAAGAAAAAGTTTCCCCCAATGGGGTACTTGGCTTTAGTTGAAGACTTCGGTTCTGAAATTTGAAAACGAAAATTTGTGGAGTCGGCCGACCGGCACTTGCGAACTGCTTCGGGCATCGCTGGGCAAGAAAGACAGATGTAATGGAGTCGACTGCATGCTTTATACCCATGACTACCTGATGGCATGGAAGATAAAACCGCAACCGACGCAGGAGTTAAGACTTTTATCAATCAGGCCAACTGAGGGCTACTACAAGCAGATAACCCAAATGTGATGACTGCAACAGTGAAACACGAAGAACATCCAAGATAAGCAGAACACAGTACAGTATCCAGTTTTCCAGTTATGCCATAAGTTGACATGAAAAATAAAAATAGAAATCTTATACAGATAAACACATGTAAGATTTAAATTCAACTATTCCTGGCTTTGCACAAGTGTCCTTGGATATGTTTAATGTTTTGGAGTAATTTCCTCTACTATCATCAGGCAGAGATAGACATTTAGGCTATGGGCATTCTTATTGTTGTGATATCTCAGCTAGACAGTTACGTACTCATCAAATTTAGCTACAAGGATATATCAAGACTTAAAGGAAACAAAACTTTGAGATCAAGGCTTGAACTTGGCCCTGGTTTTCTTCTCTACTTTTTTTTTTTTCTTTTTTTAAGCACTGAAAGCCTATGATACAGGTTAGGAGTCTCAGAACAGGAACATAAGGTATTCAAGCATTTAAAGTCCTTACAGGAAAATTAACATTCTACAGAGACCTCTTCCATCTTTTATGCTATATGCACTGAATGTGCAAGAGAGGGGAGCATGTATGAAAAAATAACTTCTTTGACAATAAGTGGTATTAACGTTTTAGATTTGAATGCAGCTCTGTTAAATGCGACAGACGTAGGAATGTTAACTATATATGCCATTTGTCAGTTATTTCTAGTGACTAAACAAGAATGTTTAGTAGGTCTAATGTGAACATAACTTTTGTAGATCTTCTGAGACTGATTTTTATTTATTTTATTCTACATTTGTTGACCGGGCTAGTCCAACTGGATACATGTCCATTTTCAGTAAAGGCCCGGGGAGAAAAGCTCCACAAATCACAGTATTATTTACAGTAAGTGACATTTTACAAATGCAGGTACACAACTGAGTTTTGCCATTCCTTGCAATTCTGCTTAAAGAATCTTAGTACATATCAGCTATGGTTATTCATGCAAAGAAATCTAACACTTTTAAACTGTTAAATCACACTTTATTGTTAACAGAAAAATAACTAGCTTACACAGGTATGGTGATTAGTACCCAGAGATAAGTGAGGTAGTCAGTCAGGGTTAGCACTGGGGCATAACCACTGTGATTAACGTATGGTTTTAGTTTGCTTTTAATTAGGGTTATTGAGGAAAGGGAGGTTAGGTCACTGGGGAGGGTGTTCCAGGTTTTACCCACAGTATTACAGAACAGAGAATCACCAGCCAAATTGTTAGTTTTACCTATTTGTACAAGTAGTTTATTTAATGAGTGTAGGGTCTTAAGGTCATTATAGGGGGTGATAAGGTTTGTAAGTATTGGTGTTAGTGGGTTGATACAGGATCTTGTGGGCAACTGTTAGTTGGTTAAATAGTAGTAGATATGGCAACTCTAACCATCCAAGTTGTTGAAGATGGTTACGATGATGGGTTCTGTAGGCAGACCCAGTTGCAAATCTGTCAATATTGTTGTAGGAGATAGCCAGCTTGTATCAGTTACTTTTACATAGTTTAGTATATACAGAGAAGGCATAGAGAAGGGTAGAGATTAAGTGGGTACAGGCAATAGTGGTCCTGGCTAGTGAGGTCAGAAAGGGTTTGATCCCGTAGAGGGAACCCAGTTTTTTGTTGACTTTTTATAGTACTGCTAATATGGGAATCAAAGGTAAGGTTGCTGTCTATTAGTACCCAAAGAAGTTTTGTAGTAGGATCAGGAGATATGATAGTACCACTGCTTGATGTAACAGTAAAATTAACAGGGGGTCCCCACAGGTGGGAGTGAATGGTACCAGTTTTGTTTTTTGGGGTTCAAGAAGAGACTTTGGTGTAGAAGCCATTTTTCCACTGTATTAAACATGGCTTGGGTTAGGGACTCTAGGTCTGATGGAGAAGTAGCTGAGCATATTAACGTGGAATCATCCGCATATTGGATACAGATAGCTTGAGGTAGGTCATTTATAAAAATATAAAATAGGAGAGGACCTAATATAGAACCTTGAGGGACACCAAGGGCAATTGGGAGGTGGGAAGATAAGTTGTTCTCCCATAGTACAGCCTGCTGCCTGTTGCTTAAGTAGGATTGGAACCATTGTACAGCCAGTGTGTCTAGTGACAGGTTTTTGAGTATGTTTACGAGTAAGCGCTGGTTAACCATATCAAAGGCTTTCGACAGAGCAATAAAGAGGGCTGAGGATAGAGTGCTGCTATTGCGATTTTTATTAATACAGTCAGAGAAGGATAAAAGAGCAGAGGTGGTGCTATGAAATGGCCAGAAACCATGTTGACAGTTAGCTAATAAATTGTTTTCTAATAGGTAGTTTAACTTCATCCGCCTTACTGTATTCGTGTTTCTTCCTACTTTATTACCTTATTTTGCTTTTGCCTCTTAACATTTTAAAGTGGAACCTGTGTGTTGAGAGACAGCCTTACAAGACTATCTGCAAATATACAGAGCTGAGTATATTTTTCTGTATTATTCTGTATTGTATATAGAACTAAATTGTTGCTTGGATATCTGTTGTCTTACTGTTCTCCAAATATACAGAGATCAGTATATATTTTTTTGGTTTTATAATTTGCACTCAGATTCCTCACATCTCTGTTGAAACTGGTTTCCCCACCTCGTTCTTGGGTTGTAGCTTAAATTTGGTGGCTTTTGCAGTGCCCGCCTCACTGTAGAGTTGATCTAGGACACTCCCCCAGTCCCATCTCTTTACCGCATTCTACCTAATAAACCCTTTCTGCACTTGCTTTTAGTCCTTTTTAATTTAATTACATTTTTTCAAACTGTGTGTGGACTAATTGCTACATACTCAAGTGTGCCAGCTTGCACTGCATGTGAATTTTTTACTACTGTTTTTGCTACTTTTCTGAAAAAAAAAATGCATCTGCTTTTACTGTATTTGTGTTTCTTGCTACTTTATTTTGCTTTTGAGTCATCTTAAAAGTACTCAATTGTATTTATCATTGCTTGGTGTATCTCATTCTAAGCCTTTTAGTTTAAGCACCTGGGCTTCAGACCAGTTTTACATTTAGAAGGTTTGTGGTCTGCACTGTGGTGACAGAACAGGTAGCTTACATCCTTCTAAGTTGGGGATTGCTGATTGAGGGTTCAGTGTCTTATTCTAAAAGTGTATTAATTCTGGTTTAAGCACTTGGGCTTCAGGCCAGTTATTTAACATTAAAAGGGTTCATGGTCTGCACTCTTGTGGGAGGAGAGGCTGGACTCTGCCCTTCTGAGCTGGGAATTTCTGGTTAAAGGCTTATACTGCCTGCATATTTGAACCGCTTCTTACTGAAATTGGTACACCTTGTTTGCTGTAGTAGACTAGATCCAGGCCTGCTGAATCTAGCTTTGTTTGTATGCTTGTTGTTTGTTTGCTTGTTATTTCCCTGAAACGCTAATTCCACCTAAAGCGTGGCTTTTCAGTGCTTCTGTGGATCCCTAGTGACATCTGCATTGCTTACTGTACTTATTTCCTTGTTTCACTTGAAAAAAAGTTACTGTTTGTCGTTTTTGCATTTAAGTTACCTGTAACACATTGCATTTAAGTTACCTGGCACTTGCTCACTAAAACAATTATATAAGTCAGCACTAAAAAATTAAAAGCACTACACCCTCACAAACTCCCCTTGAGTACCTTGTTCCCCATTGGCCCTTTTTTTTCAATTATAAAGGAATTCCCAATACTATTCTAGCATGTCCAAAGGTCAGTTGTCAATCTCCTCTCCGGTCCAGCTGGTGAATCTGGGAATCTTGAGGCAATGTTACAACTGCCTCATGTACACAGACAACCCTCTCCTCCTCCCAACAAATTCCAACACATGTGAGAGATGCAACCATATAGCCATACAGGAGGCTAAGCTCTCTCAACTCAGTACAAGTGAAACAAGTCAGGAGGAGAAGGAAACCACACTCACAATTCCATTCTCACATAGACCTACCATGACAGCAAACCAAACACACACACAAAAACATACTCGGAGGCTCTAAATAAAAATCTGCCTAAGCAGCAGAGACCTCCAAAGCAGACACCCAAGCAACCGCTACCCCAAAACAAAACAAGTGCAATACATAGCTCACAAAGCCAGTGTGCCGAACAGTCACAGCCCTTAAGGCTAAACACACCTGATACAATTGTAATAGGTGACTATCGTCAGGCACACTGATGTCCCACTCACCAGGCTGAACAAGGAGAAGGTCACAGTGAGCTGCCTGTCGGGTGCTAGGATCCGCCACAACACAAGCACTCAGGTCACTCCAAGGCAAGTACAAATATGACTCAGTCATTGTCCATGCTGGTGTGAATGACCTGAGACGTACCTCCCTGGACTACATGAAGAGAGACAGAGGAGCTCTCTGAGCATGTAGCCCAGGCCGGTATGACCCTGACCTTGAGTAGCATCTTACCCTCACCAAGAATGATGCCACAATATGAAGACAAGATGATCAATTTCAACAATTGGCTTAAGTATTGGTGTCATTCAAAGGGGATCCAATGCCTGTCAGCCTGGGATGACATGCTCAACAAGCCACGATGCTTCGCTAGGGACGGCTTGCACCAGTCACCCCTGGGCTTTCAGATATTGCCAAAGGCTCTTGCTACCCCATAGTGCCTTTTAGGCAAGGCTCAAAAGACAAACCCACCTCCATAGGTATCACAAGGGATAAGAAACTAAGAGTAATGCTACTCAACGCCAGAAGTCTAAACCTCAAGATGCACGCACTCGAAACTCTCCTTAGCATGGAGAACATAGATATCTGTGCAGTGACAGAAACCTGGTTCAAGGATCCCGAGAGCACCCCAGCAATACCAGGTTATACCTCATACCATGCTTTTCGTCCCCAAAACTTGGACCGAACCACAAAAGGAGGGGGAGTATCAATATTCGTCAAAGACTATCCATGTGCAACTAACAGTGGGTAAAACTGCCTTCCAGTTTATAGCTTGCTACAGACCACCCTCCCAAACCCAGGAACCCCACTCGGCCTTCTTGAGAACACTGGAAAATATGAAGGTCTCTCCAAACACCATTATATTGGGCGACTTCAACTACCCAAACAGACTAGTTATGTTAGGAACCTGGGTGGGAATTCCCAGATATGCTCAGAATTAGTCCAAAATGACAAAAAATACACCAAACCCACAGACATTGCCAACATCCTAGCTGACAGGTTCAGCGCAAACTTCTCACCCCCCTCCCCACAAAAAGGGCAAATATCTATCCCAGCAGAGTGCTGCCCCCCTGACATCTCAGATGCTCAGGTAAGAGCTGCCCTCTCCAAAGCAAAAAACACAGCATCAATGGGACCAGACTGTGTCCAGGGCTGCGTCCTACATTAACTCCAAAAAGAGCTAAACCCAAACATAAAACTACTGTTCAATCTCAGCCTTACTATAGGATATGAGTGGCATACAGCAACAGTGGTCCCTCTCCACAAAGGTGGTGCCTCAACGGATCCTGGAAACTATCGCCCCATAAGCCTGACTAGCTTGGTCTGCAAAGCTATGGAAAGGATCATCATGGACCTCATAAATAAAGATATTGGGACCTACAGACACTGGATCCTACCCAGTTCGGCTTTGTTAATGGCAGATCCTGCCTCTTAAACCTGGTTGATTTCTTTGAAACAGTCACCAAGGTCATTGACAAGGGGAAGGTGGTCCACACAGCCTACCTGGACCTCGCAAAAGCCTTCGATACAATACCCCACTCGGGCATTATAGATAAGCTCACCGGCTTAAATATAAACCCCTATGCCACTAGATGGGTTGCAAACTGGCTCAAGAACAGAACCCACATGGTTAGAATTGCTGGGGCCAAGTCAGACTCCAAACCAGTTACAAGTGGAGTCCCACAAGGCTCAGTCCAGGGACCTCTCTTGTTCGGTATATATTTCTCGGAGGTACAGGCCAACACGGAAGGACTGTGGCTGACCAAGTTTGCAGATGACTGCAAACTGGGCGCCATAATCGACACTCCAGCCGACACAAGCATCATCCAAAAGGGCCTCATAGAAGCAGACAACTGGTGCCACAGCCATGGCCTCAAGCTAAACGCCAAAAAGTGTATAGTCATCCCCTTTGGCAAAAACAAAGTGCTCACAAATTACCACATAGGTGGTAATCCATTAAGTACAGAAGAAGTAATTAGGGACCTGGGGACTCAAGTTGATAGCAATCTCTCATTTGACAACCACGTGGCCAAAGTGGTTAGAAAAACATTTTATATAGCCCACCTAATCATGAAGAGATTCACTTCTAGATCAGGGGAGGTCATCGTGCCTCTTTACTCATCCCTCATCAGGCCCATAATTGAGTACAATGCCCCTTTTGGGATGTACCTTACCAGACACCTGCAGCAACTGGAAAGACCCCAAAAGTACCTCACCAAGAGGATCAAAGGGCTCAAACAGATGCCATATGCTGCCCGGTTAAAGAAATTCCAGCTCTACTCAGTGGCATACCGCCTGCTCAGAGGCGATCTGTGCCTGACGTATAAAGCCATGTCCAACCCGGAATTAATGGACACGCTGCACCTCAGAAAATCCAAATCCCATCGAGCTACGCGCTCAAGAGACTTGAACCTCAGCACTGAAATAAATAGGACATGCTGGAGGGACAGATTCATAACTTAGAGGCTCCCTTCACTCTGGAATAAAATCCCAGTCCAGGTTAGGCAGAGTCCTCATTGACTCTCTTCAAGAGGAATCTTGATGAGTGAATGGGAGATCGTAGGTTTACCCCGGGTATCACTTCTGTGTCACTGTTAGACAGAGGCACAGTATACTAATCTCGAAAAAGGGCATAGCAAAATTAATTTAAAATGGGTGGCGAAAGCCAAACACACTCTGCATAGGCTTATAAATGCCCTAGGGCAGATAGCCTAGTATGAACCTATGAACAGTTGTTTATGAATGCATTTCTCCATGATTTTTGCCAGTGGAGATAATATGTCTATAGGTCTATATTTGCTACATTGGAGTTATCACCTTTATGCAGGGGGATATGTGACATTTTCCAGATTGATGGGACAGTTCCTTCAGTAATTGTGCTATTAATCATGATGGATTTGGGGTAGGCTATGGCTTTTGCAGCTTTTTGCAGGTATTCTGCAGGTAGTAGGTCTGCAGAGAGGGTGGTAGGTTTAAGTTTTTGAATAAGGGTGCAGACAAGGGATGTAGGAGCAGGTTGAAAGTGAAATGATGGGGATGGGTTAGAGATGGAGGTGGTGGAAGACGAGGTGTCAGGGGATAGCTGACTGGCTAGAGATTGAAGGGTCTCTGTGAAGAAAATGGTAAAGGTATTGGCTATTTGTTTGGGAGTATTGTGATCAGAGCCTAAAGGCGTGGATGTGACTGAACGGCCTGGGTGCAATAGTTTATTGATGCCGGACCAGAATTTTTGTGGTTTGTTTTGGTGAGTTTGCTGGAGCTGAAAGTAAGTTTCTTGTGTCCAACAGTAAGGCTTTTTTGTTTAATTTCTTAGCTGTCTAAACTTTAATTGATCTGCAGGGCTTTCTGTACTACGCCAGTTGTCCCAGACCTTGTTTCCAAGGAGGATTTTTGTTTGGTAGCTTTAGAGAGCCATGGGGCTGGTTTTATCCTACTTCTAATTGTACATGTTGCTGCATGGTAGTCTGGAATGGCTAAGAATTTAGAATTAAGGTATTTAACTGCTTCTTCTACAGGTAGGTGTTTCAGGGTGAACAATCACATGTCTTATGTTCTTTTTGAAAGCTGTCAGGGTTAAAATTTTTGTTGGGTCTTATTGTCCTGTAGGTGGTCAGGTTTGGAATGTCACTCATATCTGATTAAGAAGGTGAGTGAATGGTCACTTAGATCTTCGGGGAGGGTCCCTACTTTGTAAATTTGGTGATGACTATTTATGAGAATCCAATCTAGGGTGCTTTGTTATTAAGTTTATTGGTCCTTGTGGGGGATGTAATGGTCAGAGTAAAACCATATAGGTTAATATGAGTAGAAGGCTGTTCAGAGGTACAGCTCTTCCAGTTGATATTAAAGTCACCTAGTACTATGGTTTCTTGGAGGTAGTGGAAAGCCAATTAAGGTTATCCTCTAGGGTGTTAGTGTTATTGCCTGGGGGAAGATAAATACAGATGATAGAGATAGATTTACATTTGTTAAGTTGAATCTTGGAAATAAGAATTTCTGCATTACTACTTAGTGGTGGTTTACAGTCTATACAGGTCACCTGTAATCCAGATTTATATAGAATGGCTACTCCCCCCACCCTTCTTAGCTTTGCGGTCTAGTCCCAAGATATTGCATCCGGGTGGAATAACCTCATTGTCTTGTGTTGATGACTTGAGCCATGTTTCAGTGAAACATAGGATGTCAAATGAATGTACATCCATGAGCATGTAGGTGGGCAACTATTATTTATGCTCCAAATATTAAGATGGGCTATTAGGAGGAGTGAGTTGGCGGGTCTGGTGAGGAGTTGTGTGTTGGCAGGAGTTGGAGTGTGGGGGCTCTAGTTGTGGTAGAGTTTGGGCCAGTATTAGGGTGGATATCACCATCTATTAAGGAGTGAACTTGAATTCTCAGTGTAAATTTTAGAAGTTTACATATTTGGTTCTGAAATTTTCTAGCTCTTTAATTATAGCATTTAATGTGAGGCAATCTATGATATTTAGCTGGTAGGTAGTTTGGTGTGCTGGGTATGTCTGTATGGCTATGAGAAACTACAAGTGTTGATGTGGTGGTTTGCCTCATGGGGCAATGAAATCCTAGGCAGTTAAGATGTTCATAGAATGTGCGTAGGTAAGGTATGGATATAAAAGGTATTTGTGAGAATAAGAGTAGGAACTTAAGGTGTGGTGAGGTAGATGTAGGTGGCATATTGGGAGTATAATATATAGGTTATTGTACAGGGATATGTACTGATTGTGTTCCATGTTAAAGACTAGTGGGAGTTAGGTTATATCACTTTAATGATGTGGATCATGTGATTGGTTGTATGGATGGGGGTGTGGTTAGGGTGTTTAAATGTAGATGCACTGAGGGCGTGTGGGAATTGGGGGTGGGGTAGGGGAGCAGAGTGAGCCCGCAGGGCTAACAGAGCAGGTAGAGCCAGTGAAAGACTAAACTCTGTGAAAACAATCAGTGGAGTGCTAACTGCGAAGGTAAGTTTAGGGGGAGATAATAGGCATGGCAGTTGAGTGATGTACAGTAAAAAGTAAAAGGATAGACTGGGACTACAAGACTAAATATAGGAACAATTGGATGCCTGAGAGTTATAAAGTAAGATAGTAAGGTAGATGTTCAAGGAGATTTGACCTAGGAAATGGGTGCCACCTAGTGGGCAAAGGATATATTGCAACCATGGCTACTTGCAGGGCTTGCAGGTCTAAAGGTATAGGGAGGGAAAACAGGAGTTATATGCAGAGTCTGTAAGAGGGGAAGTTATGGGAGAAGAGAAGTTTTTGTCTGCTGGCTGTCCTGGCTAGGGAGTGCACGTTAAAAATCTGGAGTTTTTTTAAACAAATTTATTCTTTACATACAATATTTTTAGTAAACATACTTTCTTTTATCCTTGAGGGAAATTTGCCCAGGGAGAGATTTGGCTCCATTCCTTAGCTTGGGGAAGAGACAGCAATCTTAGACAGGGCAATTTCCCAAACCCTAGTACAGAACACACAGGTTGGAGAGCTGGGTACATAAAGGGAGAGAGAAAAAAAAAGTGGTGAAGTAATCAGTAGGTTGGACACACTAAGTAAATAACAGCTAAAGAATGTATATATAAACCCATTAGCCAGGTAAAAACTAACTATTCAGAATTTTCAGAAAAGTAACTAAAGTAAAAATGCGAGGTAGATGCAGTTATCCAGTTAAATACACACAGTGTCTGAAAGAATCAGTATAAATCGACAGCTATACAGTTCTAGAAACATAGCAGTACAAAAACACTTGCTTGGTGCTATTTATAGTTGCCCAAAATAGACAAGGAGGTTGTATTTTTCATGTACAACGCATCTACACACTACAGCATCCTACATAGTTCAGCATGTAGTCTCACAGATTTAAATATGCTATAGAAAGCAGCCTTTCCTAATAAAATTAAAACTAATGCTACATATATGCGGTCTGGATACAGTAATCCACTAAAGCAGTCGAAGTAGTTCAATATATAGCCACACAGCATTGGATATTAAAGCAGCTGATTTAGTTTAGATTATAACAGTCTGCACGTGTGTGCCAACCAGGTAAGAGTAACGCTAATCATGCTTAGTGATTTCTGTGTAAAATAGGACCATAGACAGCTTCAGCAGTCTGTTTTAACTATTGCAAATGTTGTGCAACAACGTAACACAAGCTTTGGATAATAAAAGCTATTTTATGAAAAAATGGTTATGTAAGTGCTTGTTATGATAGTCCAAGAATTTGACAATTGCAAGCAGATGCAACTTAGTTTAACTGAAAAAAAATTTAGATATTTTCATACAAGGCGATTTGAATTTCAAATTCCATGGAAGGTTTCTAGTGAAATGGGTTATTTTATGTGTACATGCAGGTTTTCACTAGTTTTCATTATCTTTTACATATACAACAGATTTTGTTTTACAAGTATGTATAACACATTACACGTTACACATCTCTTTAGAAATACTTAGTTTAGCTATCAATCTAGAAAAAATACTTTGGAAATATGCTTATTTTATACGATGCCTCTAGTAAATGTAGTTTAAATATAAACATAATTTAAATAATGTCAAAGTGGAGCTAATTTTTTTTTAGTTAAAATTAGCATAAAATTTACTGTGGAGTAATTCTGACAGGTTTTATTTTCTAAGTGCAGTGACTCTCCATTAACTCCTTACCCAAGATTCATAGACTGTTACTAGGCTAATGACCCAGGGGTCCTTTCTAAGCCTAGCTAAGTTTTCACACAAGAATGACATCCTACAAAGAAATAGGATATTGAGGGCCAGACATTTATAAGCTACCGCTGTCCATAAGGGGGATGCCAGCCCTGGTGTTCCTATTCCTCATCCACTGGTCTGAGCGCCCTTAAACTGAGTATTAGACAAATTCAGCTTCACATGGATAGGTAGCCTGTTCCACAGGATGGGCAGTATCTGGGATAAATATCAGTCTTTCTGCATGCTCTGTTTAAGTCAGACAAAAATTCATGTTCCTAGACTATGCATTTTTAGTATTGTTTGACTTATGAATATGCAGGAGATTTATAAGCGTGGGATTTGCAGATGCCTTGTAAGCCAGACATAGATCACCTCCCAGCAAGCTATAGGAGACAGAGTAGAAGTAAATGGCTTTAAGAAGCTCCACATTAAGCAGGTTTGTTTCGCCTTGTACTCTATAAAGAAAATCTGAAGTAACTCTAGTTGCTGCACATGGCTGGTCAAGTACATACTGAAGGGAGCATTATACTCCATAACTGGTCTGATAAGGGCAGAGAGTACAGTGGGATAATGCCCTTTTTGGACCTAGACACCATGCCCTTGCTTATAAATTGCTCAACATAAAAGGATTTCCTCACCACTGTGGCTCAATGGTGGTCAAAGGTAAGGCTACTCTCTACAGGGTAGACAGATACCTGATCACTGGGTTGACTCTGAAGGACGTACTACTGACATGGTAATTAGCTGGGGTGATTGATTTCTCAAAGGGTACAATTATGCATTTTTAGTATCAATTTTAATATCACAGCTTTGGCACCATTTTTTAGTTAAAGACAGGTCTTCCTCAAGAATGCAAAAGTCTGTGCAGGGGGGGGGGGGGGGCAATAACGCTCAGCTTACAACTGCCTGCAAAATTAGTCAGCCATAACCTTTCAGTGTTTGCTTCCAATTCAGAGAAACTGATGCCAAAAATGACCAGGCCCGGTACTAAGCCCTTGGAGTGACTGGTCTCACCTATTTTAACCTCCTGGGTCCCATCAGTGAGTCAGTTGGCTATACAATGGGTGATAAGAGTTTATATCCAATTTAGTGAGCTTGGCTATAATGCCAGAGTGGGGTACTGTATCAAACGCCTTGGCCAGGTCGGGGTAAGCTGTGTGCATAGTCTTACATTCATCCACTGCTTTGGTAACTCTCTCAAAGAAGTCCACCACATTTAATAGGCATAATGTTCCTTTAACAAAGCCAAACTGTGATGGATCCAGCGTTTGCAGGTCACCTATGTCATTATTTATCATGTCCATAATGATTCTTTCCATGGCTTGACAAACGAAATTGGTCAGACCAAAGTTAATATATTAAGCTGCACTGATCATTATTTATTTCATGTCCAATTTTTTAAAGAAAACATATC
>NC_056749.1:541590674-541617470 GCF_019279795.1 Protopterus annectens
AAAAGTCATGAAGTTGCATCACCAACTGCTGCAGCTGAATGCACTGAAACTCTTTGTTGTGGGAACTAAGCTTGCTGCTAATTTTACCACATTTCACAAAATTGTGCTACTGCCATTGATATATTAGTTTCAAACAATCTGTTGAGACTTCTAGGTTAACTAAGTTAATCACTGTATTACACCTCCCATGTTGTATGCGGAGTCAGATAAAAAAAATTGTTAAAATCAAGCCCGACAGCAACTGTAACTCTACACTTGTGACAATTAAATGGACCTGCCAAGCTACTTTATAGTGTACAGATATCTGAATTACTAACACAAAATCCTATTGTTACAATAAAATTTCATTACTATACTCTAAGTACTAATCACAAACCATAAGATTACAGTTCCCTACATCATTTGTAGCCAAATTGATAGCAATAGGCATCTGTGGCAATAAACTGTCACACGCTTAAATGACACCCACTGGCTTCTTGCAATAGATGACAATGTGAGAGGTGCAAATGTTTTGACAGTATCCATCAAGTTGTCAGAAATGACACCCACATCACACTAATATGCCTTCCCTTGTCCCAAAGCAGCAAATAACCCATCTTACACTTAAGTACGTAAAAACTTATTCAGTCCTTAATGGTTTCCAAGATATAGGCTGGGTATATAAGGTACTCAGCATCATACTCAAACAAATGACGTTCACAGGCCTAACAGAAGTACTCAACAAACATGCCAACACCTTTTAGCCAGCAAGGCAGAGCCAACAATTTGTTAATATCTCAGCAATGACTCCTTAATGAGACACACAAAACACCACTCACAAAGTTGAGCAAAGACAGCGTGACAGTAAGTTGTATCTAAGGTGCCAGGCTCAACCATTTCACTAGAGCCCTGAAGTTCCTTTACCAGAGGTACAACTTGATCATTGTGCATGTAAGTGTGAACTTGAGGCATATTCCCTTGGACAACATGGAGAGACGTGAAGGAGCACTCAAGATTATGCACTTGAGATCAGTATGAAACTAACCTTGAGCAGCATCCTACCATCACAAAGCCCGATGCTGCTACACAAACAAAAGATAATTAATTCAACTACTAGCTCACTTATTGGCGTCATTCAAAGTGGGTCCAATATAGAAGCCTGGGATTATATGACTGACCACCTTACCTTATTTGTTACAAATGGCATACACCTTTCTCCCCATGGTCTTCAGATACTCACTAAAACATTTTTCTCTCACACAGTAACGTCTGTAGTCAAAGTCTGTCTCCTTAAACTACTGACACAGTCAACAAAATAAATGCCACACAAATGTAGTACTGTTCAGCACTAGAAACACCATTAAAAAGTTGTTGGCCACCCTGACCCTCAAAAAACAGATATCTGCATACTAAAACATGCTTTTAGTGTAGTGATAGCACCTCATGCAGTGTTTCAATACCTACCACTCTTTTCAGACACTTAAAATGTTGCTAGAGGAAGTGTATACATATTCCCAAAAAGCCAAATCACATCTAGATTAATAAGGAACAATGGCTTCAAGCTCTTTCATATTCTTACTATAAATCATAACTACTATACTCCCCACGTCTCCCACAGCCCTTGAGGCATATCTAAAAAAAACTGGAATACGCCCTAAGCCTAACACTTTTTTTTTTTTTTTTGGGGGGGGGGGGGGTGCAACTATCCTTTCATTGAGAACCTAGACTACTACAAATATGTGCACACATTACCTAGATTTAACAAATACTAGCTACTAAGACCAACTTATTTACATCCCAGAAGGGGCTGGGGGAGGTTTCAAAGTCCTCAACACTATAATCCTAATACATTCTACACCTGTAGCTGCCCCATGACCTTTTAAATCTGCCCACCATTCAATAATTTTTACTAGGAGGGTAAAAACCTGATTTACCCTCTGTCATTAAAGATCACTATGACATATCTATTACAAATAGGTGATGACCTGGATAAATGTTAAGCCCCCCTCCTTTGATGGCTTGTCTCACAAACTATGACATTTGTGGACAGCTTCTTTGCTAGTCTAAAAGTTTGCATTGAAAAATCTTTCCCCATTACGCACAAATTCAATGCAAAGTTCCGGAATAAACAATTTTGGTGGAACCTTAGGATAAACAAACTACATGAGGATAAAACATATTGCCCATAAGAACAAACACTAAGAACAAACACCCCATCATCTAAAAGTGAGCTCAAAAAGAGCCAATTCAAATTCTCCAAATATAACCATGAACTGGAAATTACTACCTAGGTAAAGGACAACCACAAAGCCTTCATTAGCTATGTCACACACCTTAGAAACAATACTCAGCAATGCACTAACATAGCATCGAACACATACTCATTCACAAAAGCCAAAACCAACATATTAGTGGATAAATTGCGTCTGTATTATATAGCCGAAAACGTAAAATCTGGAGCGAATACGCGAGTACTCGAAATTGCTATTGTGGGGGGGGCTGCACCCCCACACCCCCCACTAAATACATATTCCAACTCCGAGATTGCACTACAGTGAGGAAAGGGCAAATCTCCTGATCTCCACTGTACTGCGATCAAAAAAAGCAAATATTGAATATCTGCATCTTCGCTCATGTGAGCGCTCGAGATTACGTTTTCGGCGATCTAAAGTAGACCTGATAAATTTAGCTCTACCTTAACACTACTATCTCCTCCTAGCTTCCCTCCCAACACATTAACATGCTCGCATCCTTCAGATCATGAAACAAGTCCTGAGGGCTTTCTCCCAAGGCAAATAGCACTAGCTCCACGCATCTAGATGATGTGCTAGGCTGCCTTCTTGTCAACACCAAGCACAGCATTACAGGCTTACTGCTAAGTCTATTCAATTTTAGCCTCTCCACTGGATTTGTGCTTGTGGTATGGAGAACTACTGCTGTCATCCCACTCCACAGAGGAGGACCCATTACTGACCCAAGAAACTACAAACTTATAAGCGTAACCAGCTTTATCTGCAAAGCACTTGAACACATCCTTATGAACTTAGTAGCAAAACATCTGCAGTCTATAATTACTGGACTCAAACCAGTTAGGACTTAAAAGTAGATCCTGTCTCCTAAATTCAGTGGATTTTTTTTTTTTTTTTTTTTTACATACATACACACACACATATATATATATATATATATATATATATATATATATATATATATATATATATATAAAAAAAAAAAAATCGGTGGACTTTGTGAAGCAAATCACTAATATATCAGATGTAGGCAAATTGATACAGGCTTAGTTCAACCTGGCAAAGGCTTTTGACACCATCCCACATTCTTATATTAATTGCAAGCTAATTAAACTAAATGCAAATCCCCTAGGTTACCTTCTGAATAACTAACAGAACTCAAACTATTAGTGTACGGGGCAGACGCACATCAAAAAGGGTTACTAGTGATGTCCTTCAAGAAACTGTCCTTGTTGCACTTATTGATTTTTTTCTCCGATATCAAGTCTGACAATCAAGGGCCTGTGGTTGATCAAGTTTGCAGATGACTGCAAACAAGGTGCTGTAAGGAGATGTCCATCTCTTCAGCTGACTCCTAGATTCTCCAGGAGGCTCTAAGACACACAAGTGGTGCCTGGACCATGACCTTAAGCTGAATGCCAGGAAATGCAGTATTCCATCATTTGATAAAGATGGGCACTCGTGCATCTGTCACATAGGTGACACCCCTTCGAATGTCGACATGGTGATTAGGAACCTACACGCTTTGACAAAGATCTATCCTTAGATCACCATATATCACTATCCTGAGGCATCCTTTTATCTAGAAAGGCTTATTACTGGGGGTATAGCTTCTAGGTCAAAAAGTCTTTCTATTCCTCCCTTTTCCAACCTATAATTACTACTTACTTGTCTAAATACAAAACTCAAATCAAAAGACCTTAGTATTTACTCACTAGGATCACGAGCATGTCTTCCTTGTGCTACACAGACTGACCAAGCACTTTTTATTTTCTCTGTATCCAGCAGTCTCTTGGGTGGGACCTATGCCTCTCCTAAAAAGTCTAAGTATACAGACAGATGTGACTTCCTATTCATCTGTAAAACAATGCTTTCAATACCCACTCTATGGGAACATTAATAGGACCTGCTGGCATGATAGTGCTCTCTCCCACAGAATTCCTCTCTTACGGAAGAGACCTCCTTTAGATGTAAAGCAAAAAATTTTCGGACCCTTTTTAAGTTCCACATGTCATCCCTGGTCTGGCCCCTCAAACCTTAAGGCTAGGCTGTAGATCAGCTAAATAATTTTTTTGGTCTAGTATACACCCATGAACCTACAGGGTAGCAAACAAATCTCGCAACTTCTTAGTGAAATAGGTATTCTGGGACACCTCATTTGCCTCCTGAGGAATCTGTCTGCAGAACAAGTAAAAGATGGAATAACTGACTAGTTCAAGAATAGGAAAGAAATGTGACAAGGCTGTCTACAGTCACCCTACTTATTCAATTTATATGCTTAATATACAATGCAAAATGCTGGGTTATATGAATTAGATGCTGGAATCAAAATTGCTTGCAGAAATAGACAGCCACTGATATGCAAATGATACCATTCTAATGGCACAAAATAAAGAGTTGAAGAGCCTGATGAAGCCGATCAGAAAGCTTAAAAGCGGACTTGTTGCTCAACATAAACTAAAATTATGTCATCTAATCCTATTAGTTAAACAGCTGGGGAACAAATGGCAGTGAGACACTATTTTCTTGGACTCAAAGTCCTCTGTCTCTACCGATGGTGACTACAGCCATGAAATTAAATGACAAATATTTTTCAAAGGAAAGCTATGACAAACTTGGATAAGACTTCAAAGACCAAATACATCACACTATCAAAGGTCTGTTTAGCCAAAGCTATAGTCTTACCAGTATTAACATGTCTATAAAAGTTGGACTGCAAGTAAGTTTTGCTCTAGAAAATGAAAGCTTTTGAGCTGTAGTGTTGGACCTCCAAGACCACCGAACTGAGAAAATGAAAGCTTTTGAGCTGTAGTGTTGGACCTCCAAGACCACCGAACCAGTAAATACTTAAGGAAATTAAGCCAAACTGTTCACTGGAAGGGCTGTTAGCAAATCTAAAACTCAAATACTACATCCACATAATGTGAAGTCAAGTTTTACTCTTATTACGCCAAATCTTTTGGGTTTCTAATACTATGATGGGAATGGAACCCATTCCCAAGTCAAAGTACAATTAAAGTTCATGAAATTAGTATTGCTTCAATCTCTGTCAGCCAAAAGTGCTCTTCACAGCACCTGCATTGTGCCCAGTAATGACTCCTCCTGCAATTCGTACGAGGTTACATGGATTGGTTTAGTTCTTCTTTCGGCTTTTCATGGTTAGGGGTTGTCACAGCGGAACTCCGGTCCACTAATGATTGGCAGTAGATTTTTTACAGGTGCTGAGGTGCCAGCTTGACGCTCAATGTTCAACGAAGGCACACCCATTCTACGCATGTCTTTTGAACACCACTCTACCGCGGGGAGGACATGCAGACTCCACACAGAAGGCGCTCCCACCGAGAATCGAACGGGAGAACCTCTTGCTGTGAGGCAACAATGCTACCGCTGCACCACCGCAGCTTATACACGAGGTTACATAGATTGGTAACATACCTAAATACCACTGTAGATTCTTTTTTAAAAGACCCGTTTGTTCCTACTACTATTGGAACTGTCTGGATATCTTTCTTCCACATTGCTTTTGTTTCTGCCTCCAGATAATGATAGTTTATGACTTTGTCTCTCTCTGTACCCAAGACATTGTAGTCACTGGGTGTAGCGATTTCAATGATCAATGCTACTTTTGTCTTCTTTTCTTGGACCACTATACATCTGGTTTTCTAGCATCTATCTTTTGAACTGCTGATAATGGGTGATCTCATGCGATATAAACCATCACTTTTCTATGATGCTTTGTGGCTCATGTTTCCAGTGTTTTTCGGCCACTTCAATACCATAATGCTTGCAAAATCCCGAGTGCAAGTCTTGCCACATTATTATGCCTTTCAGTATATAGTCCTTCTGCCACTAGTATGTCACAACCAGCAAAGTGTGCAACAGTTTCCAATTCGGTTTTACAAAAACTACATTTGTCTGTTTCTCCCACATGTTCAATGGACTTTGTAAACCAGCGTGTACATAGCCCACTATCTTGGGCTGCCAACATTAACCTTTCATCTCTCGGTTTGAATTTGCCTCTCCTTAACCATTCCTGCATTTGTTCCTGATCAACATGACGTTCTTCCAGAAGTTGTTTGCACTTGCAACTATATTTATGCTTTTTCCCCCATTTCTTGCCTTCTCATCTGGTCCTTCACCTTACATTCTTTTTGTTTTTTAGCACATTCAGTTGCTACCTGATTTTTTTATCTACTTCTAGTCTGATTTCCATTCCTGCTTGACGCCAATATGCTTCTGCTAAACTAAGCAGAGAAGTCATCTTAGATTTAGTCTCCTCATGTTTCAAAACTTTCACTACATTTGGGTCTTGTGAGGTCAACCAATGTGTGTTGAGTCCCACAATTGCAGATCTATACATGTAATCAAGTTAAAGGAGACCCATCCCACCTTCGGAATGGGGAATATATAAGCTTGGTATACAATGATTTTTATAAATCATTTGGTGAGCATGAAGCATCCTTCTTGTTTTCCTATCTAATCCATCCAACACGTTTTGGGGCCAGTCAATTACTCCAAAAAAGAAATTATGTACTCACCATAATGTTCCATCTGAATTGTTGTTCATTTGTCTTCAACCTGTGGGTTAGGCACAGACATCGGTGCTGAGTTGGCCATATCCAAGCTACAGTGCCAAAACTGAGCTCATCCCCTACCTATAATGCCTCTCTCCCCCCTCATTACCTCATACTGAGTTTGCCTGACATATAGGTTCCTGACATAATACCATATAAAAACACGCTGACTGCCAATAACACCTTGAAGAAGAGGGACAGAGAGAGAACAGAGGGCCTCCTCTGCCAGGCCAAAGTGCTCATAGTAAGGGGAAGGAAGGCTGAAGACAAATGAACAATTCAGGTGGAACATTATGGTGAGTACATAAAACTTTTTTTTATCTGACATTGTTGCCTTCATTTGATCTTCAACCTGTGGGACAGAGTCCCCGGCTACTTGAGCCCTGGGTGGCCCTAAGGAAGGATGTTTCGGAGCATGGTAGAACCAAAGGAAGCTCTGCTCCTAGATGAAATATCCAACTTGTAATGGGATATGAAAGTGCGAGACTTAGCCCATGTAGCTGCATTGCATATCTCCAACTGGTACTCTAGAAGAAAAGGCTGAAGTAGACACAGCCCTGGTAAAGTGTGCCTTCACTGCAGAAGAGAAACACCATACTTGTCAAACAAATGTAATACATTTCACAATCCAGTTGGCGATGGTTACCTTGGAAACAGACAATCCCAATCTGGGCTTAGAATATTATACAAATAGCTGATTGGACTTTCTGAAAGATTTGGTTCTATCTAGACAGAAACGGAGCTGCCTACGTACATCAAGCATGTGTAATGGATATTCCCCTTTGTTTTGAAACACTGGAAAAAACACAGGAAGATAAATGACCTGATTAATCTTCTTCTCTGAAGGAAGGGTTCAGCCTAAGAGAAACACGATCTTTTTGAAATAAGGTATAGAGGTTGAATGCAAAGGGCTTGTAATTCAGAAACTCTCTTAGATGAAGTAAGAACTACCAACAAAGCAGTTTTCCATGACAGAAACTGAAGACCTATTTTTGCAGAAGGCTCAAAGGGAGATGGCACCAGCACTTTTAGTACAAGGGTTAGGTCACAAGGAGGGGTCGGGCCCTTAACTGGAGGCCATAAAAGAAATATTCTCTTCAAACAAGCTTTGCACAATCTAGAAGGGGCCAAAGAAGAATCCTCGAGTCCGACATGATAATGGGATACGGCAGCTAGTTGGACAAACTGTAGAGAAACTGGCACCTTGGTTGAAGATACAAGCCAGAAAGTCTAAAACCAAAAGTATAAAGGCAGTAAAAGGATCCACCGAATTATGGGATGCCCAAATGGAAAACCTCTTCCATTTGCTAGCATAAATCTTCTTGGTAGAATACTTGTGAGCGGAAAGCAATATATGCTTCACAGGAAATTAAATCACGGGAACTCTAGCCATCACTGGAACTGTAGAAGCCAAGATGTATGCTTCAGGCTTTCCAGATCTGAATTGCCCTCCGGATTGGAAATCAGATCTGGACATTGATCCAAAATTCAAGGAGGACTGACACTGAGACCAAAGGAGAGAAAACGGCTGATGAAGTAGACACAGCCCAGGTAGAGTGCGCCTTCACTGCAAAAGAGAAACACCATACTTGTCATAAACAAATGTAACGAGACCAGTAGGGGCAATGAGGATCACACGACACCTCGACCTCTGTGCCTTTTGAAAGAATTTTGACATAAGAGGAAGGGGGGGGGGTATGTGTACAGCAGACCAGGGGGCCAAGCATGAACTAGAGCATGTCTGGGAAGCCCTCCTCTGGGTGGGGGAAATCAGGGCAAAAAACTCACTGACCTTGGTGTTGGAAGGGGAGGTGAAGAGATCGCAGCACGGTTGACCCCATTTCTGGAAGATCATGTTCACCACTGTTTTCAGAGAACACTCATGAGGAGGCAAAATGGTCCGTTGAGTTTGTCTGCTAGAATGTTGGAACTCCCAAAAATGTGTGTTGTGGTAAGGCGGCCTGAGGAAATCGCCCATTCCCACAATCTTATGGCCTCTCAACAGAGGGGCTAAGATCTGGTTCTTCACAGTTTGTTGATATTCCAAGACCACTGCCATGTTGTCTATCGCAATTATTCCACGGGGGGGGATGAATGCAGTGCCTGCAACGCCAGAAGTACTGCCCTCATCTCCGGAATGTTGATGTGTAAGTTGGTTTCTAACACTGACCACGTCCCTTGAACATTCCATCTCAGCCAATGCTCCCCTCCACCTGACCCAGGAGCCGTCCGTGGTGACGGTGGCTACAGGAGCGGTAGCCACGAAAGGGCAATCTTCTGCTAATTTGTGAGAGTTTAACCACCACAGTAAGGAGGACCTGCAGGTTCTGGACAGCTGAATGGGATGAGATAGTGGTTTGTCCAGAAGAGACCACTGCACTGCTAGAGCCCACTGAAGAACATGCATGTGTTGTCTTGCCAAAGGTAAAATAACAGACCCCAGAGCTTGGAAGATTTGGGCTACTGATGGCAGAGGTGTTTCTAGGAGGACATGCACATGGAACTGATGAGACAGAGTCCTGTTGCTGGTGAGAAAAACCTTGCACAGAGAAGTGTTCAACAGCACTCCGGTGAATTCCAGGCAACGGAGAGGCTCCAATTTCGATTTGGGAAAGTTTCTCATGATGCCCAATGTCGATGCTGACTGAAGAAACTGGTCCTTGGCTTGAAGAAGCTGATGCTTGGTGGGTGCAGCTAGAAGCCAGTCATCCCAGTAGGGGAAGACATGTATCCCCTGTAGCCTTAAATGTGCTGCGAGTACTGCTACCACCACCCTGGGGGCTGTGGTGAGGCTAAAGGGGAGTACCTTGAACTGATGATGCCTGACTCCTGACCTGAAGCATAGGAACCTCCTGTGGTGCTTGTCCATCTTTTTGTGGTAAGACATCCTGGAGGTCCACCGAGCACATCCAGTAGTCCTTCTGAAGGTAGAGAAGGATAGACTGAATAGTAACCATCCAGAACTTTGTCTTGGTCTGTGTCCCCCTGTCTTTTAGGGCACCAAAAAGAACACCGAGTAGACACTTGATCCGGATAGCTCTAGGGGGATGGGCTGGATGACTCACTTGTTGAGCAGCTTGGAAATTTAGAAATCGGTTGCCTGTGAGCAGGTGGGACATTCGGGAGAATATTTCAGGACTTTGGTGGGTGAAGAAAGGGCATCAAATAGCCCCTGGAGAGTATTCTCAGCACCCATTGATCCGACGTGATGGCTTCCATGGCTGACGGTGTAGAGAAAAGCGACCCCCGACTGCCTCCTGGGTGGGGCAGCCGGGCAACATTTCAGGGTCGCTGGAACGGCCTGCCTGGGCAAAAGTCCCAAGACCCTCTAGGGTGGTGTCTAAATGAATCATTCATCAATCTGCCTCTGGGGGGAAAGAATCTGCTGGTGCGTCTCGATGGAAAGCCCTGGACTTCCGGAACCACAGCTTCCTACTACCTCAATGATACTTTGAGTAGGATCACCGAGGAGTAGAAAAGCAGATTCCGATGACAGACAGAGTTTACTGTCCTTCTCGCACTGGGCTAAATCATCCTTCATAGATGAACCGAACAGGGTGGATCCACGGAAGAGGGCATTCATGAAAGACGCCTTGAAGAGCTCAGAGAAATTGCAAAGCTGCATCCAAGCATGATGCCTAGTAGTGATTGCTGAACCAGCTGCTCTAGATGTGCGTTCTGTGGCATAGGAGAGGAGCCTCAGAGATATTAGAAATGGCTTTAAGAACGGCCAGTCTAGAGGAGCAGGTCTTTCTCCTCTGCTGACATGCACTCTAGCACAGATGCAGAAACCACCTCGATGAGCGACATCTGTAGTCTAGTAACATTTGCCATATAATTCAGCACCCTCAGGGAGAAGGTCGCTGATGTATAAACATGATTCCCCAGTCTGTCTGGACACCCTGTCAGGCGGACGAAGAGAGCAGCTCTCCTGAGCAAGCTCCTTTTTGGTGGCAGCTACAACCACCAAGACATCAAAAGGGACACTCTTCTGCCAAAATAACCTGTCTTATGGGGCGCTAGGGTACTGGGTCCACCGCATCTGGCTTCTTCCACTACCTGCAGGCAATGAGGTCTACCAAAGGGTCCACAGGGGAGGGTCACCAAGGAAGTAGATGGGCCTGTGCTGAATGCCTCCAGGAACACCGACTCTTCCAATTGGGCTTTTGGGCAAACCATCCACCTTTTTGGAGACATCATCTGGAGAGATCTGGGGGAGCCCTCGCCTTCCTCCCAGTCAGAGTCTTCGGTGACAGACTCTGATGAATTCAATGTGCCTCCTCTTGCACATATGCTTCCGGTGGATCTCCTCGGGGGGAGGAGCCAGAAGCCTGGGGCTCTACGGGGAGAGCAACCAGGAGGGTAGGGGCAGGCTGACCCTGAAGTAAAGGACTAGAGACATCGGGTCCAGAGTACAGCTGGAGTAGAAAAAGGATCTGGAGTGGGAGACATCAGGGATCTCAACACTGGGGGCAAAAAACCCTCTCCAACACGTCAAATGCTGACAGAGCAGAAGATTGGTGCTGCATGCACTTGCGCCGAGGTATAGGACACCAGCGGATCCTAAAACCCTGACCCTATCTGTGCCGACGACAGGGGGGGGGGGGGTGTTGATGTACACAGATTTCTCAATTTCAGAAAAACTCACACCAAAGAGAGAGCTCAGCCAACACACTTGCAGCTGGAATGGCAGCAAACGAGATTTGAGATAGTGAGGGAGAGAGGGGCATTATGGGTAAGGCAGGAGCTCAGTTTCGGCACAGTAGCTTGGATATGGCTGGCTCTGCACCAATGTCGGTGCCTAACCCACAGGTTGAAGTTCAAATGAAGACAACAGAGTCAGATCTTTAAGTTAGGACAGGAAGAGCAAATTTGTTTATAGCTTAGATTTTGTTCCTAGATGTCAACTCCGTTTTCAGAATTAAAAGTATTCTTTACTAAGTTTTATTTCGCATTTGTTCATGTTTTATTGTTGATCCTTCATCAATTCCTAAATATTTATATACTCCCTCTTGCTTCAATTCTTTTATATCACATTTTTGTCCCAAACTGATGTTTTCCTGGGGGGGGGGGGGTGTCTATTATGATATTGCATGCTCACAACACCAAACGACACAATCTACCCCATGTAAGCAAAAGCTTACGTCAAACCCTCAAAACAGCGATTTTTTGGTTATGGCAACTGCCCCTGGCTAGAAGGGAAAAAATTTGCTGTTCCGAAAGAAAAAAAAAACAAAAAACTTTAAAACATTACATAATGTGGGGGGCACCCACTTAAATATACCAACTCCGAGATCGCACTACAGTGCCGAAAACGGCAAGTAATGAAAGTGGCCAAGCAAATTCTTTCCCAGGGAAAGATTTTGCTGAAAAGCCGCTTTGCTACTTTGCCTTTTTGTGCTTTTCGGTTCGATGCAGACGCATTCGACAAACTGCATCTGCGACCTTGTCTTAGGGAACCTTTTCATGGTGCTGCAGTTTTCCTGCTTTAAAGGTTGCTTTTGCACACTTATCAAGACCAAATGACATTCCTATATCATCTGATAAAGTTTATACAACCTGTAGCTGTGCTTTCAGTTCCTCATCTGATGAGCTATACAGTTTTACATCATCGACAAAGACAAGATGAGAAGTCTTTACACTACTGTTTTTAGAAGCCAAATAGCAGCCATTGCCTAAGCTGTTAAGGAAACAGCTTAATGGGTTAACAGCAAGGCAAAATAGCAATGGTGATCCTGGAATATCCTCCTTTGAATTTTTATCCCTGTGATAATAATCTGTCCTTTATTATGGCTTAATTGCAAAGTGGTCCTTCACTGTAATGTAGTCTATCAGTGTAGGGTATATCTTAGACATTTTTAAGCACTCTTTTTATCCATGAATGTGGGATACTGTCAACTGCTTTTTTATACCCAATCCATGCCATACTTAAATTCTTCCCTTTTTTTACAGTTCTCCAGTATGACTAAACAAATGATCCTTTGTTCCATATGACTTTCTTTTATTGCCCTTTTTTTTCTACTGCCATAACAGAGTTATCTTCTAAATGACTACAAACTTTGTCAGCATCAATCCTCGTGTATAGTTTATACGTCATTGGAAGGCAAATTATTTGTCTATAATTTTTAGGGTAGCTTGCAGGTTCACTCAAGTAGGAGCATTGTTTTGCCTGTTACCCAGGTTGGTGTCTGTTCGGGGTGTGCATATAGCTTTTATCATGGCTAAATCTGCGTGCAAAGATATCAATACATTTAACCAAAAGTTAGGTACTGCATCTGGGCCTGGGGTTTTCCAATTAGAAGAGTTTCTTAAACTTTGTTTCAATCTCTCTGGCCGTTACTTCATCCCATTTCATATACTGTACCTTTAAACTTCTTATCCTTTCTTTTACGTCTTCTTTCCATTTAGCATCTTTGTTATGTTCCACAGTATCTTCACACATACTTCTCCAAAATATATCTACATCCCCTTTTTTCAAGTTTCTTTACAGAAGACATTGATGCTGGAGAAGATAGAAGGCAAAAGAAGAAGGGGTCAGCCAAGGATGAGGTGGGATGGTCAAAACATGAATTTTTCAAAAACTTAAGAAGCAGTTCTTGACAGACAGGCCTGACGTTTTAAAATCCTTGGGGTCATGAAGTGTTGTTTAATTGAATACAATAAAAAACAGTACCAGCTACAATTACTACTACTTTCTTGGATTTGCCTGTTTTCGTTCTTTTTTGCAAACGCTTACTTTCTGCACATTATTATTTTAGTTTAAAAAACAAACTACTTTTACTAACCGCACAAGTCCTCTGGACAAGTACCCCTTTTTAGGAGTGACTTGGGAAGTAATGTCTGGTTAAGTGACTTGCTCAGAATCACAAAGCAGGCAAACACAGGCTGTGGGAATCAAACCCAGAAGTGCTGCAGGGTTTACGTGTAACAGCACACACTTAAATCTTTGCATCAAACTTCCAGACAACAGGAAGATGTTAAATCAGAAGGCAGTAATCAAACAGATGGGTTTTCGCCACCAATATCTGTCTGGGATACGAAAGCCTAAAACTTACCATTAATCCTTATGTCTGACGTATAACATCAGCATGTGCGTAAAGAGTACAAAAGTGGAAATAGGAGTGTAAACCTTCAGACAATCCTAGTCAATGGCCTGTAGACATCTGGGAAGAAAGTGGTCAGCTAAGAGAGGAAATGCCAGGAAAATGGGATGACCCCTCAGTCCTAGCAGCTATCAAACAAAACAGGCGAAGAAAAAGACTGCTTTAAAAAAAAAAAAAAAAAAAAAAAAAGAGAGGCAAAGAATGGGGTTGGTGGGTAGAAAAGAATACTGCAACAGTGATCAGTGTGGGACATCTACTGTTAAGCAAATTCTTACACAACTGCACTATGTCCGGACTGAAATCAGTTATTCTAAACAGATGGGTGATTCATAAAGTTTAACTGACTACAAGAGTAGAAGACTGAGAAGCAGAAAGTGCTGTCTAATAGGCCAGACAGGACTGACAATGAAGTCATCTCTGGATTTGTAAAATGCATATACTCTGTCTGGTGAAGGTATATACTGAAGTAGCTATTTCCAGTATCAGTCTGGAATCTACCCCCACTGCAGAAAGGTCCAGAAGAGACCACTGGTCTAATAGAATGAACCTGTGGTAAAGAAAGCAATGACTTGCCATGGAAAGTACAACAAAAACAGGTGGACATCAAAATTCAGCTGGCAATACTCTGTTTAGATACTTGTTGACCCAGCTTAGAGTCTAGGAAGGACACAATCAATTGGTCTAACTTACAAATAGAGTCTTGTCCATGTGAGCTCTTGTGCACTTCCAGGGAATGCAGTATTCACTCCCCCGTTCTGTTGGTTAAGAAAGAGTGAAGGAAGGTGGATGGCCTGACTGAGGGATATCTCATTCACCACTTTATGCACAAAGGAAGGACTGCTCCTCAAATACAGAAGGGGTTTAGCCTTTAGAGCTTGGAGCTCTGAATCCCACCTAGCAGAAGTGATGGCTACTAGCAAAATGGTTTTCCAAGTGCAGAACTTGAATATGGAAGAAGCTCATAGGTCAAAAGGTGGTAAGGCAAGGTTTTCCAGGACATAGTTGAGATCCCAAAGGGAAGGCTGTGGTTTCCCAGGTGGTTTTTAGTGTAGTATCCCTTTTAAGAACAGTCTGACCTCAAGTCTGAACACCAAATAAGGGTTAAGAGGAATACCGGCTAACATAGTGGAAAGGTGGGTTTAGACAGGTGAATATGCTAAACTACTTTTCATGAGCTGACAAGAAATAGGAACCTTGTATTTTACAGAGTCCAGATTTATAGCTTGACGCCAGATTGAAAATCTCTTCCATATGGCTCTGTAGGATTTTCTAGTAGTGGGCTTCCTGGTCTCTTACAGAACCTGAAGCACATACTGAAAAAAAAACTGGTGTCTGTAAGGGATCAGGTTCCTATCATCAATAAGTTTAGGTTGAAGAATGATAGGCTGGCATGAAGCAAAGAGCCCTTCTGTTGGGAGAGCAAATCCATTTTGTGGGGTAGCTTATGGTGACTGCCCCTGGCTAGAAGACAGAGGAACCACCAATGCTGCCTTAGCCAAAAGGGAGCAACCATCAAGATTCCTGGGGTTTGCCTTTTTCAATTTTCAGTAAAGACTTTTGAGAGCAGAGGTAGTGAAAGAGCCATAAAGAAACTTTACTGTTCATTAGAAAGACTAAGGCACCCATCTTCCAAGCTTGAGGACAATGTGTCCTTCTACAAATGAGGAGGAGAGGCTTGTCTATCTATTGTACACCCATTTGTTTACTATGTTTAGTAAGACATCTCTGAGCATCCATTCATGAAGGTCTTCCACTGATCTGTTGACGGAGTCTGTCAGGACAATGTCCTGTTAAGAAATGTTTACTGCTTGAAAGAAAATCCTTGCCTTAAGGGCCAGTTTCCAAGCTATTTGAGACAGTCTGCACAACTGACAATATCTTGTCCCTAACTGCTTATTTATTTAGCACGACTGTGGTGTTGTCTGAGAATTCTTTAGAATTCCCACTTTCCAAAGACGGGAGAGAACTTATACAGCTTGAAGGAGTGCCCACATCTCCATTAGGTTTGTGTGTTCTACTGGAGATTGGATTGCCAGTAGCCCTGGATCTAAAGTCTCTGCCCATGTCCTCCAAGCTTTATCAGAGAAGTCTGTATGCAATTCTTTTCTTGGAGTCTGCACCCTGAAGGGCAGCCAAGGGTCGAAGTTCAGTTGTGACACCCATCAATGGATACCCCTCTTTAGATAAGGGTTAATGGAGGGAATCTGTCTCCAGGTGATGCACGTTGAAACCACATTTTTTTTAAGGTACCACTGAATCTTCCTCATAAGCCGCCTAGCTAGTGGTAGCATGGGAATGGTCACTGCCATGTAGCCTAGTGCTCCAAAAATCACCGTTGCAGATCAAACTTGGGCAAGTAAGAAGGAATGGAAATAGGCTGTGAGGCTCTATACCTTCTCCTGAAGCAAGAAAGCCTGCATGCTTTTGGTGTCTAGCTTGTAAGCCAAGAAAACTAGGTCATGAGTGGGCAGTAGGGAAGATTTTTTGAAGCGGACAGTGAACCCCAGTCAAAACAGGAAGGTCAGGGTGAACTCGAGACGCAGTAGTCTGAGAAATGATCTTGAATTAGCAAATCATCTAGGTTAGGGAATATTGTGTCCTGCAAAAGGCTATTACTGAAGCCAGGTACTTTGTGAAAACTCTGGTTGTAGTAGAAAACCAGGACAGAGTAGAAAACTAAGTATGATGAGAGAGTGGAGAATCTCAGAAGTTTCTTGCAGGACATGTGCACTGGAATATGCAGGTACACATCATTCAGGTCCAGAGACATTGGGAAAGCCTGGGGAAGGGTGAAGGAAAGAAAGGTGTGAACAGACAGCGTTTTAAAAGTGGGTAACTTGAGCAAGGTGATAAAACGGGAAAGCGATCCAGGATGAGTCTCCATTATCCTTCTTTCCTGGGTACCAGGAAAAGTCTGGAATAGAACCGTCTCTACAAACTGAGGGGGAACTGGTTCTATTGTGCCTTGCAAAAGTAAGTTCTGCAGGATGGGGAGGAGCATAACCGGTGGTGAGGAGGGGGCAGCATGACTTTGAAAAGAGGGAGTTCTTTAAAGGACATTCTGTTGCCTTGCTGAATACTGGGGAGTACCTGCTTGTTAGCTGTGATAATTTCCTGCTGTTATACATGAAGTGAGCCTTATCGAAAGAGGAAGGATGGGAGTGTGGGAGGAAGTCATGCAGACTTATCTGTGAAAGGAGGTCTCCCAGATCAGCAGTCCCTTTCAGATTTGTTCTGGAAACTTTTCCTAGGTACTTTCTTATGTTTCAGAGAACACTTGGGCTCTATGCAGACAAATGAGGTGAACTTATCATGGTAATTTCATTGGGCATAAAAGTGAGTCGATTTGTGTGCAATACTTCATAGTTCTCCTTTGCTTTTGAAGGGTTCTGAACAAGTTGGCTACCTGTGGACCAAATAAAAAAGATACCTACCTAAAGGAGAATTTAGGAAGTTTTGCCATGAATTAATTCAGGGAAAGGCTGAAAGCATAACCATGCATATATCTACTAATTAAAAAGCCAGTAGCAGCTACGCGGGAGGAGGCCTCACCATGCATTTCTCCTAATTAAAAAGCCAGTAGCAACTACTCGGGAGGAGGCCTCTACACCATCACAGCTGCATTTAATGCTATGCTTAGCCACCCAAGTTGCTTGCACCACCAAAGCCATGGCCCGTTTTGCATCTGACCCTTTCTAAGGTTGCAAAGCCTTAATCAAGCTATCAAGTATAAACAAGATATTTGGTTATGAGAGTGATAATTACTTGCCCTGAAGGCCAGGTCAGAAGCATAATTTATTCCCCACCTGTCCATGGCCCTACTATCCTTATTTAAGAGAAAAGCATTAGCAGAAGGCAGGAGCTTAAGATGGCTTGTCAGAAGCTAGAGAAATGCTTATAGGGTCACCTAATGGGCTCTTTAAAAGAAATTCAAGTTAATCTGGAACTTTGTAGAAGACTCCACAGTAGCCTTCTGAGGAGTGGGAGGAAGAACAGAAAAAGCATGAGGTCCGACAGCCATAACGGCCTTGAACAGGCCCTGAGAGATGTCTAGCCACTCCTCCCTGTCAGGGTGGGTGACCAGATTAGTCTTTTGCCTAGTCTTTTTATACGAGATGTCCACTGGAACTAAACAGAGAGATCCTGGTATCTCTTCCCTTACCAAGATCCGAGAGAGACTTTTGAGCCTTCAGAGAGGATACATGGTTCTCCCTTTTCCATCCTGTTTGTAGGACGAGTCACCTCGGAATTCAAACCTGCATCCAGCAGGGTACTGATAACCTGCATCTAAGTGGCAGACGTACCAAGAGTTTTGCAATCTCAGTGAGTACATTAGAATCAGACTGGGCAGACTAAACTTAGGCCTAGAGTTTTTTTTATTTTGGAATGGATGGCATAATCAGGTGTAAAGTGATCTGCAACCGTGGCTTCAGCTAACTGCTTAAGTTGAGTGTCTAAAAATATATTCAAAAAAAACAAATGTGAACATAAAGTCTTTGGTATGAAGGACTGAGATGGAATAATTTTTGTAATTGTGCTCTGTGCCTAAACCGAAAAAGGCACTTGGACTGGAGGTCTTTGTAGGGTATCTGCTTACTACATTCACAATTTCCGCACCTAGATGACATCTAAAAATCTCAAATTAATGGAGTATATAAGAGAAGTAAGGGTCAGCAAAGGGACACAAATGAACCAGTGAAAGCTTACAGTACGAACAACCATGCGAAAATTAGACAGGTGTGAGACCTGTGTTCAGGCTGCCAGAGAGATAAGCGGACATACGAGTCTATTGTTAGGCTACGCATTCCTTACACTCTCAGCCTGAGGTCATACATCGGATGTATGGCTTGATGGAAGGCTTTACAGTTTGGTACCCCTGCCAGACTTCAGTGGCAAAAGCCCATCTATTTGGAATACTGCTAACAGTGATTTCAGTCTGAGCATCAGTACATGTTTAGATTGCTCACTGCTGCTGAATGCTTTAAGCATTATGGATTGTACCTTGTCCAAGACATTGGTCACCCTGAGGATGAAAAATAAAAAATCAACAATTACAGTTGAAAATCTTCAGGACTATCTTGACTAACAGACAAACACAGCAGCTTACTCATTCTGAACTTAAGAAAATAACCAAACTATTTCCCAACAGTAACTATATACAAAACTAGGGGGATGGAGGCTATAGCAGTGAGGAATATGAACATCTACTGTTATAGGCAAATGCAACTTTCTCAACTGTACTATATTCATCATTCCCACTACTGCAGTGCCTTTAGGATATACAGGTTTATTACCAAAACCCACCAACTTGGGAGGATGAAGGATTAGGATCCAGGAGCCCCTGAAGAACAGTTGTAGCAAAGTCAGCCCTGGATATAAAAAATAATCCAGTTTGCAATGCCTTGTAAAGGTATGTGCAGAGGACCATGTAACTGCCTCTTGAAGGCTTCCAGAGTCCACTCCTTTCTCATATGCCACTGAAGAAGACAAGACCTGGTTGAGTTCACCCTGACACTGCAAGGAATGGCTTACCATGGTAAGTATAACAAAAAGCAATAGCAGTGGACAACCATCTGGAAATGGCCCATTTTGAAATGAGTCATCCTTTTACTCCCAACATAAAAAACAAAAAGCAGATCAGCTTTTCTGAAGGACTTTGGTTCTGTTAAGATTGCACCCGAGCTGCCTATGCATGTCTAGAGTATACAGACTCTTCTCTTCTTGGTTCTCTGTGTCAGAATAGAACACTGGGAGATGACCCGATTCAAAGCAAATGTTTGAAACAAGCTTGGGGGGCATGAACCCTATCCCTATGAAAAGTCAAGATTACAACTCATACTCTTCTTGCAAATGTCAGAGCAATGAGAACAGATGTTCTTTGTGTTTCACTGTTGCAGTCATTACATTTGTGTTATCTGCTTGCAGTAGCCCTCAGTCGGCCTGATTAACAAAGTCTTGGGTCCTACGTCGGTTGCGGTCTTCTTCCGTGACGTCAGTTCGTCAGGAGTATAAAACATACAGCCAACATCATTACATCAGTCTTTCTTGCCGTGTGGTGCCAGAAGCAGTTTGCAAGTGCCGGTCGGCAGACTCCTGAAATTTTCATTTTCAAGTTTCAGAACCGAAGTCTTGAACTAAAAGCTAAGTACCCCGTTGGGGAAACATTTTCTTGCTCTAAACCAATGTCAGTGAAAGTAAATAATTGCATTTCTTGTGGAAAGCAAATACCTCAAAGATTTTCATTCGTACTATATTCCTTGCCTAGGCCCTGACCACGACGTACCTCACTGTCTGTTTTGTGGCTTATTTAAACCATGAACTATCCGTCTACGGTATATTTGCGCTTCAAAATTTTTTGGTGCTTGGTTCAATTATCCTGTTATGTCTTCGGTAAGCCATTAGACTACTGACATTCTGAAAAAACGCAAAGATAAAGACAGAGACAGGCCACCAAGTTCGCTGGTACTCAATGAGGTGCTTTCGCATCCCCTGATACCCACTACTTCAGATTCGCAAGCCTCTACTGAGACCAATTTGGAGTCCAGTATGCCGCGAGATGCTTCAACTGTGGAACCTGCAGAAGTCTCTACCTTGGGTGGGTCCAGAGCTGCTGTGCAGGCACCGGCTTCTGAGGGGTGTATTCAGGCCTACTGACTTGCATATTAAACCGGCACCATCTTCTTCAAGGCC
Source organism: Protopterus annectens (assembly GCF_019279795.1). NCBI lineage: Eukaryota > Metazoa > Chordata > Ceratodontiformes > Protopteridae > Protopterus > Protopterus annectens. Next base: position 541,611,270 of record NC_056749.1, read on the forward strand.
TAAAACTTGAACCACGCCTAGAAAACTGACGCCCAGACCACATGGTCAGGTCTCTATGCCTAAAGAACAAATAAGAATGACTGAAGACCTTATTACTTTTATCAGGGGAAGCCAACCTTCCCCCTCTAACAGACCTAAGACTGAGTTTGCTTAGGATACTTTTGACCAGGATTCTGAAATTTCAGTTTCCTGTGATGACCAGGATTTACCCTTATCTACCTTTGAGGATTCTGATGCTGAGGACTCTATTCCCTCCACCCCACCCCCCCAAAGGATTTCTCTTTTGGTGAAACCTTGCATACTCTCGGGGAGGTTTCTCATTGGGAAAGTCAGGATTTCTCTGATTCTAAAAAGAGGCATAGGGATTTCTTACTCCTGCCGCAGCACAGGCCTTTAGCTATACCTCCTGTACTGGACATTGTTGATGTCATTTCGGAATCCAGCATGGCCCCTGACTCTTTACCTCCTGCTTCCAGAAAACCTGATAGATATTACAGGGTTCCTGACTCTCAAGTTCCTTTTCAAAAATCCTACTGCGGATCCTGAAACCATTTCACAGGGACCCAAGGGCATTAAAGCTACTACTGCCAAAATTCCTACCCCCTCTGATAGAGACTCCAGGATGCTGGATAGATAGGGTAAGAAGGTATACACTTCTGCAACTTTGGCCATTAGGGCCTTGAATTGCCAGTTTCATATGTTAAAGTATCAGCTGCATATTACTGGATCGCTTAAACAGAAAATTATGTTGATTCCTGATTGTGCTGAAAATAAGGATTTACAGGATTTTATGCATTCTGCTGAACAAATTGGTAAATATACATTGCAATGTGGTTTTGATTCACTAGAGGCATCTTGCAGGGCTGCACTAACTGGTTCTGTACTCAGAAGGCATGCTTGGCTTAAGGAGCAGTCCTTGCAAAATTACTGGATGCTCCCTTAAATCAGGGCCACCTGTTTGGTAACAAGGCAGAAGTTGTTCTTAAAAAGATGGAAGAAAAAGCTAAATCTATGCAAACTGTTAATGACTTTTTACAAGTACAATCTCCAAGATTTAGTCGGCATTGGCCTTCTAAGAATTGGTCCTTTCCTGCCTCTTCCAGACTTTCGCAGTCCAAACCCAGATCGAGCAGAGAACCCAGGCTTCAGCCCAAGGGAACTCACAGGACTAAGCAGTCGGGGGCCTCTACTTCCAAATTAGGGAGTAACAAAACTCCCCCCCTATGGTAAACTGTCTCAATGACTTCTTTTTAAAACTTCCAAGCACTTCTCAACTGACTGCCCCTTTGGGAGGAAAGACTGCACTTCATGCAAAAAACTGGGAACATTACCCAGGCCAAATGGGTTTTAAATATAGTGTCCCAAGGATACATATTTCACTTCCACACGTAACCAACTCCAAGCGGTTGGCCGGATCTACCTCCAAAGCAGTGGGCAGAGGCCCAAAAGCAAGTACTCTCTTAAGCATAGGGGCTTATTCAACTGGTACCAGAAGAGAAACAGGGACAAGGTTTCTACTCGAGAGTTTTCCCGGTACCCAGAAAAGACAATTCACGGTGTCCTATCCTGCACCTGCCTACTCTAAATACCTTTTTGGCGATTCCAAAATTCTAGATGCTGACTTTTCACTAGTTGCTTCCTATTCTAAGCAAAGATGCCAGGTTGGCAACACTAAATTTAAAGGAAGCATACCTGCACATCCCAATCAGGGAATCTTGCAGAAGATACCTATGCTTCAAAGCAGTTCTCTGCACTGCCCTTTGGCTTATCTACTGCACCCAGGGTATTCACAAGTGCCTAGCTCCAGTCATTGCATTTTGCAGGCAAAGAAATATTCAAATATACCAATACCTGGACGATTGTCTAACTCAGGCAGAAAACCAGGACATACTTTTGAATCATCTGGTTTTGTACACAGGGTGCTAACTTGTCTGGGATACACCATAAACAAAATGAAATCACACCTGGTACCTTGTCAACAAATGATATTCCTGGGAGCAAGCTTGAATACAACTTCCCAGATGGCTTTCCTCACGCCAGAGAAACAAATTCACTTGACAACCTACTTCAAACAAACGGTCACAACAACCTGCTATCTGTAAGGCAAATACTACAAGCCTTGGGGTTCATGGCCTCCTGCAATCTTCTAATTCCATATGCAAGACTGCATACGAGGAAACTACAATGGTATCTAAAGCATATGGTGTCAACATTCTCAGGATCTAGAAGCAATGATTCCCATCATTCCTTGTCTACGCCTAGAGTTCCTTTGGTGGGCAGAGGCCTGCCACCAAAACATGGGACTACCATTCACACTACCCCCTGCTGCCCAAACCCTAACAGACGCATCACACTATGCATGGAGGGGGGGGGGGTGCACACCTGGCAGGGAATTGCATTCAGGACAAATGGAACCCAATTCAAATGCACCTTCACATCAATCATAAAGAAATGTTAGCTGTACAGAATGCTCTGACAGCCTTCAAGTACCACATTCTTCCAGGACAATTAATGGTAAAGATGGACAACACCACTGTTATGTGGTACATAAACAAGCAAGGGGGTACACATTCTTACCTCCCCTGCAGACTAGCCATGGCATTGTAGAACACAGCCTTGAGCTACCAAGTACATCTACAAGCTCAATTCCTGCCAGGAAAACTAAATACACTGGCAGATGGACTAAGCAGAACCCTCATGGACCCACACAAGTGTAAACTGGAACCAAGGATTTTCAACATGTTGACAAGCAAATGGGAGAGCCCAGATATAGACCTGTTTGCCTCCCCCAGAACTATCAATTGGAAAAATTTTGTGCAAGGTCTCCCCACAGACAACTTTGGAAAATGGATGCTGTGTACTTCAGCTGGAAAAACATATCAGTTTATGTCTTTCCTCCTCTGCCTCTGCTCTCCAAAGTACTACTAAAGATCAAACGACAAACCAAGGAAGATTTTGATTGCACCAGCCTGGCCACGTCAGCACTGGTACCCCCTCCTGTGCAGTGTGTCACTGTTGGCCCCATGGCACCTGCCTCAGACTCCTACCCCTGCTGTCTCAGCAGGAGAACCAGGTTCTGCACCCTCAGCTTCAAACACTGAACCTAGCAGCCTGGCCAATTACCCAAGCTCTCCTTTACCATCCCTCAGTAAACCAGTGAGGGATGTCATTTTAGAGGCAAGGAGGCCCAGTACTAGAAAATCTTAAGCTAAAAAATGGAAAAGACTCTGTGCCTGGAACCAATCTCAACGGATGAGCACAGCACTGCCCAGTTTCCCTCAGATTTTACAATACTTAACTGAGATGCTTCACAAGGGCCTGTCTTTTTCCTCAATACAAATTAACGCCTCAGCCATTTCAGCTCATTATAACACAGAACCTCCCCTCTTCTCTCTTCCACTGCTCAAGCAGTTCCTCAGAGTGGCCAAAAATTTAAGACCACCCAGGAGAGCTCCAACTCCAGCCTGGGACATTAACTTTGTATAGGAGAAACTCACCCTTCCTCTTTTCGAGCCAGTTTCTACTGCAGATTTAAAACTTATTTCTTGGAAAACAGCTTCCCTTTCAGCCAACACTTCAGTAAGAAGGGTATCTGAATTACAGGACCCTTATAGCACTGGAGCCTTTCATCATCTTTCATGCGGACAGGGCGCCCCTCAGAACCAATCCCTCTCATGCCAAAGGTGGTATCCAGTGTGGCCTTTAATCAGTCCATTCATTTGCCTACCTTCTTTTCTAATCCACAGAACAAAGGGGAATGGATACTGCACTCCTTAGATGTGCACAGACAACTTAGATTCTACTTGGACAGGTCTAAACCTCAAAGGAAATCTGAACTGCTGGTGGCATTTGCTGCAGGGACAGAGAAGAAGGCTATTTCAAAATGAACCATCTCCAAATGGATAGGCCATTGCATTCACTTATGCTATGAGCACCATGGAAAACCTATCACACAGGGGATCAGATCCCACTCAACCAGGGCTGCATCTACCTCTACAGTCTTTCTCAGAGGCGTACCTACCAGGGACATCCTAGGAGCTGCTACCTGGAGTTCTACATATACTTTCACCAAGCATTACCATTTGCCAATTTTCTCTAAAGCCAGAGCTGGCTTTGCCACTGCAGTTTTGCTGGGCCTTAAAGCTGGTCCTAATGCTATCTAAAATTCCTCCTACCATCCTTAGCTTTGGGAATCTACCCAGATGTAATGACTGCAACAGTGAAACATGAAGAACATAGTACAGTTGTGTACACTTACCATAAATGTAGATGTTTGAGTCTATTCACTGTTGCAGTCCTTGTTACCCTCCCTCCAGGCCCCTGACTTCATTTGGCAAAACCTCTTCTCTCCTTTTCAATACTTAAAAGCTTTTTGGTGTATTTGCTTTTTTGTCTGAGGTATAACACCATATATTTATAGATTTAATTGCTTGCCATTAGGGGAGCACCTGAAATCTGGGGCAAGAAAAACTGATGTAATGACGCTGGCTGCATGTTTTATACCCCTGACGACCTGACGTCATGGAAGAGACAGCAACTGACATAGGGCCCAAGACTTTGTTAATCAGGCTGACTGCAAGCAGATAACTCAAATGTAATGACTGAAACAGTGAATACACTCTAACATCTACATTTATGGTAAGTGTACACAACTGTACTTTTTTCCATGTAATGAACCTTTAATGTGCATGATGTGCAGTTTTAAATGGCAATGTGGTTAACTTTTCTAGCACAAAGTTAAAATCTTAGGAAAATGCAACCTGTTTGTGCTGTGGTCTCAGGTGTAACGCTCCTTTCAGAAACCGTTTTACTAAAAACATTTTAGAAATTGAAAGATCTATGGGCAAACATGCTGAAATGATCTCTTATACCTGTGCAGATACGAGATATTTCAGAAATTTTATGAAAATTTATATACAGCAGGGGGATATGGAAACAAGCAAGAGTGAAAATGGAAATATTTATGGAAAACTTAAGTATTTCAAGGTTGGGGGTAGATAATGCTCAACAAATAAAAAGTTAAGATAGGAGGAGAGGAGATAAAAATGGTGATATAAAATCAATCTGCAGGAAAGTCTCCAAGCACAGATGGTATTCCGGAGGAAGTCTGGAAGCCAGGAGGAAAGAAAGTGATAATGATCTGGGAAATTTTGATAAACAGTATTTTAAAATGAGGGGAAACCCCAACATGTTAAAAGAAAGTTGTGGTGACTATTACCTAAAGAAAGTAAAGACCCATCAGATCCAGCTTGCTATAGATCCATTTCAACTTTTAAACCATGACTATAAAATGTTTATCTCCAAGAATGGCAAAGGTGATGCCAAAATGTATAGATATGGATCAATGTGATTTTGGGAAGGGAAGCAAACATTTTACAACAATTATGAACCAGAGGAAAGCAGAACATAGGAAAATACTGCTGTTGCTAGAGGGTCTTGAAGCAGAGAAAGCAGTCAGCCGAGTAAGCTGGGATTTTATGAGTAGGGAAACAGAAGCATTCACATTCCCTGATATAGCAAGAGAGATAATCAGAAGAAATATGAAAGATAGGAGGCAAAAATTAAGGTGGAAGGGAACCTTTCTAACAAGTTGTGCTTGAACAGAAGAATCAGGCAGGGATGTCCTCTTTCATCTTTCCTTTATCCTTAGAGCCACTAGCAAAGAAAATAAAGGACTCAGAAATTCCAGGATACAACTGGTAAGATAATAAAGACAAGCTGGCTTTATATGCAGATATTTTGTACTGGACAAATACAGAAAATAGCACTCAGTGTTGTGAAACACTACAAGACAAGTTTCAAGTATTTTCAGGAAATAAAATTAGTGGAGAATAAAGGCTATAGTTATGTACTCAAAAGTGAACTGGTTCAGCAATGCTCAAATTTATGGAAACAAGATAAAGTATTTAGGTGTATGGCTTAAAAAGGCTACTGTTACAGGAGCTAAGGATATGTAAGATGAGACTAAATAAACGATAATAAAAAACTGAGAAACTAGAAGCTCTTGTTTACAAACACTGACAGCAGGATACAAGCAGTGAAATGCTTTTAGTCTTTTTAGTTTTATATACAGGTCAGGCATATATTTATCAAAAAAGAAGAGAAGCTGTGGACAATAACGAGTTGAAGGAATTTATCTGGGAGGAGAAGAGGGCAAGAATTAAGCGGGATAAGTTCAGCCTTTCAAACAGAAGGTGATTT
>NC_056749.1:541617970-541653785 GCF_019279795.1 Protopterus annectens
CCCAAAAAGAAAAAGAAGGGGGAAAAAAAAGGGAAAAAAATTTAAAATTTATTCTAGTATTCGGGGAATGTCAAGATGCAGGTGTGAGATTCAAACCGCTGTACCCAGCGGTCTTCAAGGTATTCTTCCCTGTAGGGACAAAATCATTTTTGGTGAAGTGCATGCTAAGGAGGAAATACAAAAGTTTGTCCAACAAAAAGTGAGTTTTGAAACAGATTCCCTTTCTTGTTCATCTGGTAGTAAAGACCACAAAGAGACTACCTGTGAAGCATTTTCCACTGTTTCTATGGAAAATATTAGAGAGAGGGAAGGGAGCACAAGAGTTGACTAGAAGAATCGAGAGTATGTTGGAAATGAAGCAGAGACAGGATTTCAGAGATCAGTAATAAAACCAGTAACTTAATATAGGATTACAGTGCAATACTTATATTTGTGAAATATGACAGAACAAGAAAATCTGGAAGTATTGGTCTTTTTTCAGAGTTTGTTGGACTTGAGGGATTCAAAAGCATATGTCCTACGTTTTTCTCATTCTTGCATGGGGAAATGACTGCATTAAAGTCCTTGGGTTGATTTATTAAGTTTTAAGAGAGAACAGGTCAATGAAAAAGAGCAATGATATTGAGGCTTTTTTCTAGCAAATATATGTAAGCTCAGTAGCAGTTCTGCAGCTGGTCTTCATGTTTCCATGGAAACTATCTGATAGAGAAACTGACTACCTGGTTCTCATGTCTCCATGGAGACCATCTGATGAAGCGAAATTTGCTACAGTGTGGTGGAGAATGATTTGCTGAGAAATATAAAGAGAACTTGGCTAACGGATAATGTTTTCTGAAGGCATTCATGGGTTTTCCCAAAGTAGATAATGTTCGCTGAAAACATTCAGGGGTTTAACTAGCTGGAAGACCTATAAAGAAGACGAAACCAATCCGCACTTAATGGAAGCACACACTGCACCATGTGTCTTAGCATGGATGACCTTTCTTTTAGGTTAACTCAAGTTTGTGAGTGTGGCTGTCGGTTTGGGACTTTTGTTCCTTTTAGGAGGTTAAAACTTCAGTATTTGAAGGTGTACATAGTTTTGTGTGCTCCTATTAAGTTAATAGGTTTTAGAGGGATGTGGAGTTTTTTTTTTTTTTTTTTTTTTTTTTTTGAGGGCTTTCAGTAAAACAAAGTTTTATAAGATGTGACATAGGCTCAAATGGATTTGATAAGAAACAACTGTATAAAAGTTCAACCTGCCAAACAGTGTATGCATGTAACAAAAGCTGGAACTAGACATTTAACAAAAAATGGTGTTATACATAAAAGGTGGGAATACTTTAATACAATGATGCTTTCTTTAATGTCTTTAAATATAAATTGCCTCACAGGTAAAAAATAACATGAAAGAGTAGTGAACTATATTAACAAATGTAGAGTGCAAATAGCTGTGTTACAGGAGGCACACTTAGAAAGAAATGAACATGTGAATTTGATGACTGGTATTCAGGGTGGTTATTCAGCAGACTACCTGGGCAAAGGAAAAGAGGAGTACCTATATTAATTGCAAGAGGAGCTCCAATAGTGATAGAAGAAGATAAAAGACAGTGGCAGTTTTGTAGTGCTAAGGGGATACTGGCAAGGGATGAGGATTACACTGGCCTGTATTTACATTCCACCTAAAACTGCTATAGTGGAGCTTTTCATTTTATAGGTGGGGACTGGAACCTGATTTGCAGCAGTGAGGATGTGTCTAGGGGGCCCAGAAGGGAAAAATATAACAAAGATGGGTAGATCTTTGAAGGAATTTATGAAAATATTTGGCATGGAAGATGTGAATTCAGTAATAGGATTTCTGAGTGAATTTATATATTATTCCCCAGATATAAAAACTGGGCTAGACTAAACAATTTAAATTTCACAGGAACATGTGCATTTAATTAAAGGTCTTGATACCCACCCAATAACTTTTTTCAGATCATGCACCAGTAATAGCTAAAATAAAAACACAGGGTAATGAAATAAAAAAGACACTGGCGCTTTCCCACCTGCCTGTTGAAAAAAAGAGGAATATAAGGAATGGGTAGTGGAGATTATTCAGGAGCTGTTAGAGAGGATAGAAATTTCTTCTGAAAATATAGCTAGGGAGTGGGATAAAATTAGGTGGAGCTTAAAAATAGGGTGGAAATAAAAGAAAGGGAGCGATTGTTAAGAAGTAACAAGAATTATTTAGTGGGACTGAGAGATGTGAAAGTATTGCAGAATAGGGGGAATCTCACAGAATAAGAAGAGGATCAACTGCTGAATGCTAGGTAGAAAATAAGGGATTACCTAAGTAGTATGCACAAGCTTAGAAAGGTTGCTGTTAAGCCACTTTTTTTTTGATCAGGCTAGCGCACAAAAACTTAGCACGACTCCGGCAACAGAAAGTAGAAAGTGCTGTCACCAAACTTAGGGAGCCCATAACAAAGAAGATAGCACGACATCCTGCAGAAGTATTAGAAATATTTCAGAAACTGAGTCTCTATAAAAGAGAAATATGAAAACCAAGAAAAGATACAAATGGAAATGTTTACAGAATAATTAAATATGCCAAGGTTAGAGGTAGATGAGGCTCGATTGCTAACAGTTGAGATAGGAGGGGATGAGATAAAAATTGTGATGTATAACCAATATACAGGAAAGTCCCCAGGAGTAGATGGTATTCTGTGAAAGTTTGGAAGCTGGGAGGGAAAAAAAAAACATATCTGCAAGGTTTTGTTTAACAATATCTTAAGAGAAGTACCACCATTTTGGAAGAAAGCAGTGGTAACTGTAATACCTAAAGAGGGTAAGCATCCAGCAAATCCAGCTTCATATGGTCCCATTTCAATACTTAACCATGATTATAAAGTGTTCATATCTATAATAGCCAAAAGAATGGCAAAAGTAATCCCAAAGCTGATATGGATCAGTGTGGTTTTGTGGAGGGAGACAATCATTTGACAACATTAATAGAACATGGATTATCCAGGGGGAAGGAATATGTAAGAAAATAACATTGTTGGTGGTCTTGATACAGAGAAAGCATTTGACAAGTAAGCTGGGACTTTTATGACCTGGGCAATGGAATCATTTGCATTTAAAAATTATAAGGTTGATTAGAATATATGAGAGATCAGAGGTGAAAATTAAAGTAGGTGGGGTCCTGTCTCATAATTTCTGCTCTAGCAGAGGAACCAGACAGGGGTGTTCTCTTTCCTCTTTATTATTTGCATTATGTTTAGAACCACTGCAAAGAAAATAAGGGACTCAGAAATTCAAGGATATAATTGGTATGGTAGTCGAGAAAAGCTTGCCTTTATTTACAGATATTTTGTTCCACTTGGCTCCATTTCCTGGTACCTCAGATTTTCGCCTACATGGGATAAGTTAATTCCACATAACCAGCACCTTAAATATGCATGCTATAATTAATTCATTGACAATTCCGTAATCAATTAAGCAATTTTCCATGGTAACCCAACAAGTCCCACTACTTTCCTTATCTAAATGTTTTGTACAAATACAAGTACCTACCCAAGTAAATACATTAAATAAAAATAAAAACGTTTTACATAATATACACATAAACATGCACCCAAACTTTTCCTAAAACCAATAGCAAAACCCCATCTATCTTACATTAATTGCATTTTTCCATAAGTTCTTAAAGATTTTACAAAAATTGAGTCAAACTCTGAAAACACATTTACCAGATATTTACTCATCAAAAGTTCAGAAATTCAAACAAACTTCCTGGTTTAGTCCCCCAGGGTAAAGCATACCATAATTAAAAATATGAGGTTTCTAGATAATTTAATCTTGAACAAAAGTCTCCCCTCACCCACACAACTAGTGCTAATACACTGAAAAATAGTGACCCATAATCACCATGTACAGTTGAAAAATGGATAAATAACTCTCCCTTTTGCATTTCTAATATCAGCTAGATGTTCCAACACTTGTACTCTCACTATCATCTTCTATGTGCCAACGAATATTCTCACAACCACATCCCAAAATGTATACAACCCCACGATTTATAGTTAAACTTCCCCTTTGCCATATATTTTCTGCCATTAATAACATCCTGACAAATTTCGTATTTTATAACACAAGCTACAATTTCCACATGGAAAAGCTCCATGTTTAAAGTTAACTTCTCCCATTTTGACTGAATTATTCAATAACTCCTTTAGATTACAAAAGCAGCAGAAAGAGAAATTCTTTGGGGAAATATTGTACCTAGAAATTCATTTGAGCTAACCATCGGCCATAATTCCTTGATTATACACACCATCTTCTCTGAAAAGGGACTATACTTCATAACATAAAACAATCTGTTTTCCCCTTCCTGACTTTCATTTTCTCATCTAAGACAGTTGCTCACACCAAAAGTACAAATTCTCCCTCTTCTTTCTCCCCCCTCTGCCTTTTTCCTCGCTTCCTTCAAAATCTTCCATGAATAACCCCTAGAAAAAAGTCTTTGCTCAACCTCCACCATATAGGGGTTCCGTGAGTTTTCCTGAGAAGTATTCATATGTTGTTGTTTGTCTCTTCGGCTTTTCATACGTTTAAAGTATCCAAAAGGTAGAGATTCAATGAGATGGGGTGCAACTGCAGTAGTTTTATGAAATGGCTTAAATTGAACTTTGATTCCCATTCACAAAAAAACAAAGATCGAAGACGTTAAAACTCAGTTGATAACTAAATTTCAAACCATGGGGGTTAGAGTTCAGCCTTTCAAAAAATTCCACAAAGTCATCATCTGTACCTCTGCAAACAAAAAATAGTTTATGAACCACGTATAGATGACCTCCCTGCTTCTAAAAAAAACTCATTCCCACGCATAAATTTTCTCAAATTCTCCCATGTATAAAATGGAATACGAGGGAGCAAGTGAAGCTCCCATTGCCGTACCTGTTTTGTAAATATGATTTCCTATCCTACATGAAATAGTTATCAGAGACAAAACTCAAGCAGCTCCAAAATATAAGATCGTGGACCCTCCCCAAGGATCCTGGCTACAGCTTCTAAACCCCATCGTAGATCAATGTTCATATAAAGAGCTGTTCCATCCATAGATGCCCAAAAATAATCCTCTTTCCAATCTAACCCCTTGATACATTCACACAACTTTTATCCATTGTTAATATGAGAAGGAACCTTCACCAGTTGCTGTTTCAAGAGAGTCCAAAAGAATGCCCACATTTTGCATAAAAGAACCTATTCCAGAAACAGTAGGTCTCCCTGGTGGGTTACAGTTGGGTTACAGTTGTCTTTATGAATTTTTGGAATGGCAAAAAATATTGGATCCCGGGGGGTTAGAAATAACATCTGATGCTGTCAAGAAACTTAATCTTTCCCCTTTCTCCAAAAGTTCAAGCAACATTTTATCATAATGAGAAACTGGATTAACAAACATACATTCATAATACTCTGCTTGCCCCAGTAAGTCAAACATTCTGTCATACTGTGTTCTACTCATTACTCAGTTCCCCCTTTATCAGCTTCCTTGAACACAAACATATTTGCATGACCCCACAAATCCTTTAAAGCTTGCCATTCCTCTTTATTCAGATTGAAATTTTTACATTTAAACAACTTGTATTCCCTTTCAATATTAGAATGCAATAGTTTTTCAAATGTACTGAAAGAGAGGGGGAAGTGCTAGAATGTTAAAAGACCATAACCTGTAAAAATAAAAAAAAAAACAACCCTCATTGTCATTAGAACCAGAGTCCAGATCAAACATAACATCCTCATAGTCATATAAAGAAACATTCAGTAATGGTCATCACAATCTATTTCAGAGTTACTGTACTGAACATTATTCCTTTTAAAAAATTACAAGTTCAAGTGCAATTTATGACAAAACTTGCTGGCCTCAATCAAAAGGCTTACTAAGGTGTAGGAGTTCTGGTTGGCACAAATTTAGTGCCTGTTAAAAGTACATTTTTAGCAGCAGCAGAAACAGTCAAGTCAGATAAGATAATAATAATCAAAGATTCATGCTCACAAATAGATATTCTTTCCTAAATACCATTATAATCACTTGAAATATCTTCATTTTCGTTTCGGTCTGTTATTCTTTCCGTTATTCCCATGTTGAAACCTCTGCTGCTGTTCTGGTTGGTTGATCCAATCAGGTGATCTTTCCCCAAGGATATTCTAGAACGATGCACTCTAGATGAAAAATCCCCAGAGGACACTGAGGAATCATGTACAGCACTACGAATGCTGGATTGTCTGTTTTTAGAACGTCCCCAACGTGATTTATGTTGCCATTAGTAAATGAGTCCAGACTGGAACTCATTCATGTCTCGGGCCAACTTTTTATTTTTTCTGATGATATCACTTTCCACTTTCTCCACTTTTTCTTTGATTTCATTCATTTTGGACCCAGTAACAGCAACACAAAAATCCTTTTTCAAGGATTCTCCATAACAGTGATAGCATTACGTATTTTATCTGAGGCTCTGTTATTGCGTTTAATCAAAATTTTCAGCCACCCGAGAGTACATTAAAGAGCTACCTGTTTCCACTCTTTATGCAGATCTTGTCCATCCTCACCAAAGTCACCAGCTGGTAAACAATCCATGCAAAGACCCCTGGGTGAATCTTCGTTCAAGATTAAATTGTCTAGAGGCCACATATATTTTTAATTATGGTACCCTTTACCCTGGGGGACTAACCATGAAGTTTGTTTGAATTTCTGAATTTTTGATGAGTAAATACCTGGTGTATGTGTTTTCAGTGTTTGACTCTTAATTTTTGTAAAATCTTTAAGAACTTATGGAAAAATGCAATTAATACAAGATGGATGGGGTTTTGGTAATGTTTTTTAGGAAAAGTTTGGGTGCATGTTTGTGTATATTATGTAAAGTTTTTATTTTTAGGTAATGTATTTACTTGGTAGGTACTTATATTTGTACAATGCATTTAGACAAGGAAAGTAGTGGGACTTCTGTAGGGTTACAGTGGAAAATAATCATTGATTAATTGATTATGGAATTCTCAATTAATTAATTATAGCATGTATATTTAAGGTGCTGGTTATGTGGAATTAACTTATCCCTTGAAGGTGAAAGGCCGAGGTGCTAGGAAATTAAGAAGAGCCAAGAGGTGCACTAACTCCGGGTAGTTTTCTTTATTTTCCAACAATTTTTGAGTTTTATTGGTGTTGTGTGATATTATTTTGTACCTGACAAAACCAGAAAAAGACATCACAGTTTGAGACAGTTTCATATATCTTTTTGGGATACAAAATTAATGAAGCTAAAACAAAGGCAATAGCAGTAAATTATGTACTCACAACAACTGGTTTGGGAATAGCCATATTTATGGGGACATGATACAATAAAGTATTTAGGAGTATGGGTTAAAAATTATTCTAGTGCAGCAGCTAAGGATATTTGGGAAGAGACAAAGCAAAAGATAATACAAAAACTGAGAAAATGGAAGCTTTGTGATGTGGATAGTAAAATATAAGCAGTTAAAATGTTTAGTCCCTTTAGTCTTGTACACAGGGCAGGCATATTTTTATCAGTCAGAGGAGAAGTTGTGGGTACAAGTTAATGAAGAACTAAAGGACTTTACCTGGGAGGGGAAGACGGCAAGAGTCAACTGAGATAAGACGATTCTTCCAGTAGAACAGGGTAGATTGGGATTACCCAATCTGAAGGTGTATTTCAGAGCTACACAGTTAAGACTCCTATACGTAGCACAAGCAGAAAATTATAATTCAAAGTGGAAAGGAATGTTGAAACACAGGAAGCTCAAGAAACAACGGGAGACTGGGATTTTGGATGCAGGCCTTTAAGGAGAACAATAATAATCAGCAGAAAGTATTCTAAAAACTAAACCAACATGGAAACAGAGGAAGGAGAGTCTGCTGATGGCGATAACTGCGATTAGAGATGCAGACAAATAGGCAAGAGGGAGCTGGAACTTTTTGGAGAAAACTGGCAAAGGAACAAAGGTATTGGGAGCAAATAACTGGAAAGAGAAAGGTGATAGAGTGGGAAGACGCCAAGAATTTGAACTGAAGGTTAGAAATTGCCTTCCCTGTCGGGGATTGATATAGAGTATAGGCAAAGAGAAAGAAATAGGGGAGTCCTAAAAGAAAGACCAGCACTGAGTTTTTAATAGAATCCAGAACAGAAGCTGCCATTTAAAACTGAGTAATTAGCAGAGCATATAAAATATTGCACGATAACTATAAGAATCCATCAGAAGAGGTTAAAAAGGATTGGGAAGAGAGACTGGATAAGCAATTCACAAAGAAACAATGGGAGGATATATGTATGTCTCCCAAATATGCAACAAAATCTAGAAGATTTAGGATTTTTGCCTGGAAACGTTTACATAGGTATTTTTATACCCAAAGTAGACTCTAGAGAATTTTCCTCGGGTAAACAGTAAATGTTGGAGGTGTGACGGGAAAGAAAAGAGGAAATTGGGAACATATTTTCTGGGGGTGCGGTGAGTTGGTGGACTTTAAGGATTCACTGCAGGATGTGTCAGAGGTGTTTGGTGGGAAGACTGGTCTGAGGGGGATGATTTGATACAGAATCGGAATTGCCTCAACATGGTAAGTCCTTGCAGTGTGTAATAGTGATGGCTGCCAAAAAAGCAATTACTAGAAAATGGAAATCAAAATCTAATTTTAAAATTTTAGAGTGGCCACGGTGGTACAGCGGTTAGCATTATTGCCTCACAACAAGAGATGTGAGAGTGTTCAATCTCGCCGTTTGTTCTTACACATGGGTGTCAGAGCCAATCCTCGGCTCCGAGTTGGCCGCTTAGCAAAGCTTTGCATGTAGGAGAAGCTAGAGACCAACCTACCTCCCACAATTCCCTCTGCCTCTACCCCAGATCTAGTTTGCCGCTGCAACCGATCGCATCGTTTTTGAAGAGCTCTGACCAACTTGGGAAGATAAGCTAAATTCTTACCTTTTTTTCTTCTAAAAATCTTTTGATCCTTTTGGGATTTTAAATTTATTGTGTGTATGGGTCTAGTCATCCTTTGGCTACTCTCTTATATATAATTTAGATATATATATAAAGTTTAGTTCCTTAGGGCCTACCCCACCTTCTTACTGGACTAGGATTGATAATTAGAAGCAGAGGATGGGGCAGAAATGGAAGACGCTGCCCTGGCAGCAGAGGGGGGGTCCGCAGAACCAAGGTGACAGGGATACCATCCCTGGGAAGCCTTTCCAGCACTCCAGAGAGGAGGCCCGGCTGTCCTGCTCTGGAGGCAGTCGGGGGTCGTTTGGCTTTATACCCTCAGGCCTGGCAAAGCCTTACTTCAGACAATTGGGTAAAAAGCATTATTACCAGAGGTTACAAAATTCCCTTTGTATTTCCCCCATTACCACAAAAAAGATTCCCAGATGTACCACCCCATCTGCGGAAACCTGCAGCTATAGAAATCTCAAAGCTGCTAGAAAAGTCATCCAACCAGTCCCGGCGGACCAAATAGGATCCGGAACTTACTCAAGGTTCTTTTTAGTTCCAAAAAAGACAGGGGACTGGAGGCCAATCCTGGACCTAAGCAATCTCAATTAATTTGTGAAGAAGGAAAAGTTCTGGATGATCACGCTTCAATCAATCCTTCCGTTTTTACAGAAGGACGACTGGATGTGCTCAATAGATCTCAGAGACGCCTACTACCACATCAAAATGGCCAGAGTGTCCAGAGATCACCTGCGCTTCTGGCTGGGAGCCAGCCACTTTCAGTTTCGAGCCCTGCCCTTTGGTCTAACCTCAGCCCCCAGGGTTTTCACCAAATGCATGGCAGTGGTAGTGTCTCACTTGAGACGCCTGGGATTCCGGGTGTTTCCGTATCTGGACGACTGGCTCCTTACTGCCACCACCGAGCCTCAACTGATACAGGCCAGGGACTACACAATCAGCCTTTGTGCTCAGTTAGGGATTTCGATAAATTTCGAAAAATCTGCGTTACAGCCCTTGCAGCATATTTCATTTATAGGCGCAGATCTAGATACCCGTTCTATGCTACTAAAAGAATAGCTTCCCTTCAAGATCACGTATCTCTCCTGCTATTGTCCAAAAAGTCCCCAGCCAGTCTAGTCCTGAAAGTCTTAGGGCTCATGTCAGCTTCCCTCATTGCAGTTCCCATGGGGAGGCTACACATGAGAGTTCTCCAATGGCTGCTGTTCGCACAGTGGTCGTTCCAGCAGTTACCGCTGACACACGAGATTCACATAACGAACACTTGCAAAGCACACCTGTCTTGGTGGTTACAGAATCACAACTTCATCAGCGGCCGGCCGTTTGTATTACCCAAACCAACAGCCACAGTGACCACGGACGCTTCCTTGATAGGGTGGGGGGACATCTTTCAGGGACAGACAGTCCAAGGCGAATGGTCCAGCTTAGAGTACAACCTGCACATAAATGTTCTAGAGATGAGGGCGGTGTTTCTAGCGTTGCAACACTTCTCCCCCCTTCTACCTCTAGGGACAATTGCAGTACAGACGGACAACATGTCCGTAGTCTGGTACATAAACAAACAGGGAGGAACCAAGTCTTACCAGTTGTGCAGAGGCGCCATGAGAATTTGGCAATGGGCAGAATCCACGGGTCGCTTTCTAGTAGCAACGCACATCCCGGGGTTATCCAACGTCATAGCGGACAGGTTGAGCAGAGCCATTCTGTTACCTCATGAGTGGTCCCTTAGTCAGAAAGTGGCGGAAAGGATTTTCCGCAAATGGGGCCAGCCTTGCTGCAATCTGTTTGCGTCTCCAATGAACACCAAATGCAGAAGCTACTTTGCCCTTTTACCCCCTCCAGGGGATGTCCCCAGAGACGCTCTGATTCACGATTGGCCCCCGGGTCTCCTATATGCGTTCCCTCCTATACCACTGATCCCGAAGTTTCTTCAGAAAGCCAAAGACCAGGAGTGGACTATAATTCTCATTGCCCCATTCTGGCCTCGACAGATTTGGTTCCCCTTTGTTCAAGCCCATCAAATGCAGGAGCCCTGGATTCTGGACCCAGTGCCAGATCTGCTGACTCATTCGTCAGGAGCTCCTCACCCGTCACTTCTATCCCTCAAGTTAGCAGCCTGGCTGCTCCGCTTCCCTACTTAGCCAGGTCTGATCTTCTTTCTCCGGCGGTTCAGAACATTCTGGTCGCCTCTCATAAGGCTTCCACTACTAAGATCTTTTCTAGTAAGTGGAAACGTTTCGTCTACTGGGCGACTTCACAGCATTTGGATCCTTTAGTAGCCCCCCCAAACAAGATTTTGGAATTCCTGTCCATTCTGTTTCACCAAGGAGCATCTACTGCCTCTTTAAAAGTTCAGTTGGCCGCTATTTCCAACTTTCACATAGGAGAAAACGGAGTCCCTATTATGGCTCATAGGCTTTGTAAGGCCTTCATGAAAGGGTCTTTTCATCTCTCACCAACAGTTAGATCACCTACAGCTCCTTGGAATCTAAATTTACTTTTGTCCCAGTTAATTTTACCACCCTTTGAACCAGCTTCTTCCTGTTCCTTAAAGTTCTTGTCCTGGAAAACTCTTTTCCTGGTAGCTATCACCTCAGCCAGACGAGTGTCAGAACTTCAGGCACTTTCCATCAAACAGCCGTATTTAATTTTTCACCCTGACAGGGTATCATTACGCACCAACCTTTCCTTTCTCCCTAAGGTTTGTTCAGTTAACAACACTAATCAATCCATTGAGCTTCCTACATTTTTCAAGAACCACTCCAACAAGCTGGAATATATGTTACACAAATTGGATGTTCATAGACAACTGAGATTCTACCTGGATAGAACTAAGGACCATAGAAAAGCGGACCAACTCTTTATAGCCTTTGCGGACAACAAAAAGGGCATGGCAGTGACTAAGTGCACACTTTCTAAATGGCTAACTGATTGTATAACCTTCGTGTTTGCTTCAAATCAAATTTTGCCCACCAAACCAAAGGGGCATTCTACTAGGTCAGTTTCCACATCTCTGGCTCATGCGGATCGTCTGCCGTTGGACACTATTTGTGCAGCCGCCACTTGGTCTAAACCGCATACATTCATCACTCATTATAAAGTTGATAAGACTTCCAGGGATAGAGCATCTTTTGGTTCCACTGTGCTCAGGAACGTCCTTCCGTGAGTCACTCAGGGTAACGGAGCTAGGGACGCTACCCATGTGTAAGAACAAACTGCGAGATTGAACACTCTCACATAAAGAAGTTATGTCCTTACCGTAACGTTCCATGTGGAGTGTTCATCTCGCCTTTGTTCTTGCATCCCCACCCTCAGGTCTGGAAGAACGTACAGATTTAGAAGTCTGGTCTGGTCTGTCTCCCACTAGTGGTCTCTCTGTTGTTTCTACTGGTTTGAGCTAGTTTACTCTCCTTATGTATACTTATGTATTTTTTTATGGTTGATTACCTTGTTATTGCTGGATCTGGTATTGTTTTGCAAACTAGATCTGAGGTAGAGGCAGAGGGAATTGTGGGAGGTAGGTTGGTCTTGAGCTTCTAGATGCAAAGCTTTGCTAAGTGGCCGACTCGGAGCCGAGGATCGGCTCCGACACCCATGTGTAAGAACAAAGGCGAGATGAACACTCCACATGGAACGTTATGGTAAGGACATAACTTCTTTTTTCTCCAGTTCGATTCTCAGCTGGGGTGCCTTCTATGCGGAGTCTGCATGTCCTCCCTGAGGTTGCAGGGATTTTCCTCTGGGTGCTCCGGTTTCCTCTCTCATTCCAAAGACAATGCAGTAGGTAGATTGGACACTCTAAACTGGCCTTGGGTGCGAGTGTGTGCTAGCCACCTGGTGGTGTAAACCTTAGTTCAAGATGATTCACTGTTGAAAGTGACACCCCAACCCCGTGTGCAAAATGGGAAAAGGGGTTGAGGATGGATATCAAAGTCTAAACCAACTATACTGGAAGTAGCAATTATAGTAACAGATAAAACAACTGTAATTGAAATCTTTAGAAAAGGGTAGGTGCAAACTACATAGGAAAATGGGAATTGTGGGAACAATGCATACAAGGGAGGAATGAGGCCTAAAATGCAGCAGGACTTAAATGAGCTCTGTAATGTTTGAGTGAGAAAGACTGGGTAGATTATAAATATGTATGTTTGCAACTGGGAGTGTGTCCATATGGTTTGTGATGTAAAATGCTTGCGACTTGGATTGTGTTCGTGTGGTTTATTTTCATTTATATAAATGTATGATTGCCTATGTTGTAAGTGATGGTTTAATGAAGATGTTTCTTGTTTAAACAAAAAAAAGCAAGAATTGAATAATTTATTTAATGTTTAGATTGTGATATATAGTAGTATACTGTTTAATATAATTTGATTACTTTTATATAAATGTACATTTGCCTATGTCACAAGTGATAATTCAATAAAAGTGTTTGAAAAAAGAAAAGATTAGACATTCTCCTTACTGAAAAAGCAAGTACACTAGGTGGGAAAGGAGTGGTAACTCCAGTTATGGAATATGCTGTACCAGTCTTGATGGTTGACATTTTGGTTAATATTCTGGGAATGCATATAGTCCTGAATAAATGTTCTTATGTTGTGTGTGCATGCTGGTGTGTGTGTGCGTGCTGGGGTGTGTGTGTGCGTGCTGGGGTGTGTGTGTGCGTGCTGGGGTGTGTGTGTGCGTGCTGGGGTGTGTGTGTGCGTGCTGGGGTGTGTGTGTGTGCGTGCTGGTGTGTGTGTGTGCTGGTGTGTGTGCGTGCTGGTGTGTGTGCGTGCTGGTGTGTGTGCGTGCTGGTGTGTGTGCGTGCTGGTGTGTGCGTGTGTGCTGGTGTGTGCGTGTGCTGGTGTGTGCGTGTGCTGGTGTGTGCGTGTGCTGGTGTGTGCGTGTGCTGGTGTGTGCGTGTGCTGGCGTGTGTGTGTGTGTGCTGGCGTGTGTGTGTGCTGGCGTGTGTGTGTGCTGGCGTGTGTGTGTATGTGTGTGTGTGTGTGCATGTGTGCTGGTGTGTGTGCGTGCTGGTGTGTGTGTGCGTGCTGGTGTGTGTGTGCGTGCTGGTGTGTGTGTGCGTGCTGGTGTGTGTGTGCTGGTGTGTGTGTGCTGGTGTGTGTGTGTGTGTGTGCTGGTGTGTGCTGGTGTGTGCTAGTGTGTGTGTGTGTGTGTGCTGGTGTGTGTGTGTGCGCATGTGTGTGCGTGCTGTGTGCTGGTGTGTGTGTGTGCTGGCGTGTGTGTGCTGGTGTGCTGGTGTGTGTGTGCTGGTGTGTGTGTGCGTGTGTGTGCGCTGGTGTGTGTGTGTGTGTGTGTGTGTGTGCTGGTGTGTGTGTGTGCTGGTGTGTGTGTGTGCTGGTGTGTGTGTGCTGGTGTGCGTGTGTGCTGGTGTGTGCGTGCTGGTGTGTGCGTGCTGGTGTGCGTGCTGGTGTGCGTGTGCTGGTTTGTGTGCTGGTGTGCTGGTGTGCGCGTGTGTGCTGGTGTGTGTGTGCTGGTGTGCGCGTGTGTGCTGGTGTGCGTGTGTGCTGGTGTGTGCGCATGTGCTGGTGCGTGTGCGCGTGTGCTGGCCTGTGTGCTGGTGCGCATGCGCGCTCGTGCGTGTGCGTTTGTGTGCCCATTTGTGTGGGCGTTTGTGTGGGTGTGCTGATGCGTGCGTGTGTGTGCTGGTGTTTGTGTGTGCTGGTGCGTGCGTGTGCTGGTGCGTGTGTGTGCTGGTGCGTGTGTTGGTACGTGTGTGTGCTGGTGCATGTGTTGGTACGTGTGTGTGTTCTGGTGCCTGTGTGCTGGTTTGTGCTGGTGTGTGTGTGCTGGTGTGTGTGTGTACTGGTGTGTGTGTGTGCTGGTGTGTGTGCGTGTGCTGGTTTGTGTGTGCTGGTTTGTGTGTGCTGGTTTGTGTGTGCTGGTTTGTGTGTGTGTGTGTGTGTGTGTGTGTGTGTGTGTGTGTGTGTGTGTGTGTGTGTGTGTGTGTGTGTGTGTGTGTGTGTGTGCTCGTGTGTGTGCGTGTACGCGCTGGTATTTTGTGATGTTCTTCATGTTTCACTGTTGCAGTCATAACTGTAGGGTGCTCCTGCCGGCAGGCAGCCCGAGGTCGGCCAGAATCCCAAAGTCTGGGTCCGGCGTCGACTGTTTAAGCTAGTACCCTGACGTCAGTACGCTCTGGTACATAGCCCTCAGCTGACGCCATCTTCCCCAGTCTTTCTTGCCGTGCGGTGGAAAGCAGCTCGCAAGTCGTTGGCGATTTTCGAACGGCGTATTTTGTTGTTGTCGGTCCGAAGTTCTTTCTTCTCTTCTCAAAGCTAAGTACCCCATTGGGGAATCTTTTTCTTGTTCCTCCGATGTCAGAAAAAGTTAATAATTGCATATCGTGTGGGAAACAAATACCTCATAAAGATTTCCACTCTTACTCTCTACCTTGCTTAGGCCTTGACCACTACGTTTCTTGTTGTCGGTTCTGTGCCAGGTTCAATTCTCGTACTATCAAGCGCAGGTACGATTGGGCTCTAAATTATTTTGGCAGACGCTTCAATTATAGAATGTCGTCGGACACTACCGGAATTCAAAAGAAGCGCAAAGACAAAAACAGGCCTCCGAAGTCCAAACAGGATTCATTGCAGCTGGAGCCAGCGTTCGGTTCGGCTGTCGTCAGTGAGGCTCTTTTGCAGCCCCTGTCGTCCGCCGCTTCTGAACCGATGGCCGATATGGACTCCCATGGGGAGCCATCAAGGCCTACTATTTTAACTGCTGCAGGACCTTCGGACGTCGCTCCCTCAGATGGGTCCGGAACCGCTGTGCAGGTACCGGCTTCTGGGGGGGTTTTCAGGCCTACTCACATCACTATTTCAAAGGCAAAGACAAAGACTCCTGTTAAGTCTAAAGTTCCTGCCCAAGCTTCTTCTGAATCTACTCCCAGGACACAGAAGCAATTATTAAAGATGGCTGAAGATTTACTTACCATGATTAGGGGTTCTCACCCCCCACCTGAAAAAAGGCCTCGACAGGATGTTCCTCTGGATTCCTCTGACCAGGCTTCTGTATCTTCTGTCTCTTCCTCTGATCAGGAGTATTCTTTTCCTCCTTATGAGGATTCTGATGCTGAGGACTCTTTGCCCTCTGCCTCTCCGCCTGAAGATTTCTCTTTTGGGGAAACCTTGCATGAGATGAGGGAACATTTTCATTGGGAGGGTCAGGAGTATTCTGCTTCCAAGAAGAGGCTTAGAGAATTCCTTCTTCTTCCTCAACATAGGCCTTTAGCTATCCCTCCTATTCTTGACATTGTGGATGATGCTTTTTCGGAGGCTAATTTGAATCCTGATTCCATGCCTCCTGCTCCTTCTAAGCCTGACAGGTTTTATAGGGTTCCTGACTCTCATTTATTCTTATTTAAGAACCCTTCTGCGGATCCTGAGGGCTCTAAGGCTGCTAAGGTGGCTACTTCTAAGAATCCTATTCCCTCTGAGAAGGATTCTCATGCTTTAGACAGGTGGGGAAAAAAGGTATATACTTCTGCTACCCTGTCTGTAAGGGCTTTAAATTGCCAGTTTCATATGTTTAAGTATCAGCAATTTCTTTTGTCTGTTTTAAAGCAAAAGCTTGCTTCCCTTCCTGCATGTGCAGAGGATAAGGAACTTCAGGATGTATTGCATGCAACTGAACAAGTGAACAAACATAGTTTGCATTGTGGTTTTGATGCCTTGGATGCTTCTTGCAGGGCTGCAGCCTCTGGCACTGTTATCAGGAGACATGCCTGGCTTCGTGAACAAAGTTTACCTGAACAGGTTAAGGCTAAGTTATTAGATGCCCCTGTTCAACACGATGTTCTTTTTGGATCTAAAGCTGAGGAGGTTATTAAAAAGATGGAAGAAAAGGCAAAATCTATGCAAACTGTAAAAGATTTCTTGCAAGTCCAGCCTCCTAGATTTTCCAGGAATTGGCCCTCCAAAAATTGGTCCTTTCCCACGTCTGACAGGCCTCAAAGGGGAAGATATAGACGCTCCAGAGGTCGTGGTCAAGCTCAGGCCTCTTACAGATCTAGACAATGGACTGCTTCTTCACCTAGAAGGGGAGAAGACAGATCCCAATCTCAAAGAAAACAAACTCAATGACTCTCTCGGTTGGGCTACAGGACCCCTTCACCTGGATGCCCCTCTCGGAGGAACACTGTCTCTTTTTTACAGAAATTGGACTCTTATTACCCAGGACAGATGGGTATTGGACGTGATTTTAAAAGGCTACAAATTCCACTTTCATACTCTGCCAAGGGCTTACGGTTGACCAGATCTGCCAAAACATCAATGGTCAGAGGCCTTAAATCAAGTGGATGCTCTTCTGGCCAGGAGAGCCATAGAGCCTGTTCCACTCTCAGAGATGGGAAAAGGTTTTTATTCAAGACTGTTTCTGGTTCCAAGAAAACAAAGCTCATGGAGACCTATTCTGGACCTTTCTGTGTTAAACACCTTTTTGGAAATTCCAAAATTCAAGATGCTTACTCTGCAGCAACTAATTCCAATGCTCTCTCAGGATGCCTGGATGGAGACATTGGACTTAAAGGAAGCCTACTTAAAGGAAGCCTACTTACACATACCCATCAGGCAGGAACGCAGGAAATTCCTCAGATTCAAGGCAGGTTCGAGACACTTTCAATTCTCTGTACTGCCCTTTGGTTTATCTACTGCGCCCAGAGTCTTTACCAAGTGCCTGGCACCAGTAGTGGCTTATTGCAGACTTCAGGGGATTCAGATTTACCCCTATTTGGACGACTGCCTTATTCAGGCAGACAGCAAGGATCTTCTACTTCAACATCTGGAATTTGTTCAACGTCTTCTCTTCCTTCTGGGATTCTCAGTGAACACAAAAAAGTCACATTTGATCCCTTCTCAACAAATGGTGTTCTTGGGAGCCCTCTTAAATACGACCTTACAAAGGGCCTTCCTCACTCCAGAAAAACAATCACAGCTGGCTACAATTTTCAACACCTTAGCAACTCTATCTCAGCTCACTGCAAGGAAATTCCTGCAGGCTCTGGGCTACATGGCTTCCTGCATTCTGTTGATTCCAAATGCAAGGCTTCATATGAGAAAGCTTCAATGGTATCTGAAAAGTGTATGGTCACAGCATTACCACGATCTGGACATTCTGATTCCTCTGATCCCCTGCCTCCAGAAGGAGTTCCTCTGGTGGTCCAGGGTGTGTGCTTTAAACGAAGGAAAGCCTTTTAGTCTACCTCAACCTTCTCAAATCATAACCACGGACGCCTCGGATTATGCTTGGGGAGCACACTTTCTAGACAGTTGCCAGCAGGGAACCTGGACAAAGGACCATCTTCACTGGCACATCAATCTGAAGGAAATGTTGGCAGTTCAGAATGCTCTTCTAGCCTTCAAGAGCTTTTTGCAACCAGGGCCTCTGCTAATTCGCACAGACAACACCACAGTCATGTGGTACATAAATAAGCAGGGGGGTTCTCATTCATACCCCCTTTGCAGACTAGCTATGGCTTTATGGGACACGGCTCTAAATCTGAATCTACATCTCCAGGCTCAATTCATTCCAGGAGAACAGAATCTCTTAGCAGACAGCCTGAGCAGAAACATTTCAGATCCTCACGAATGGATGCTAGACACCAACTTATTCAACAGGATTACTGCAGTTTGGGGATGTCCCCAGATAGATCTGTTTGCATCCCATCTCAATCATCAGCTGCCTCGCTTTTGCACCAGGTCCTTCCACAAAACAGCTTGGAAAGTGGATGCCCTGTCCTTCAGCTGGAGAAGCCTTTCGGGATATGCCTTCCCTCCTCTTCCTCTACTACCTCGGGTATTACTGAAGATAAAACAGGACAAGCCCAAGTTTCTCATCTTGATTGCTCCAAATTGGCCTCTACAGTTTTGGTATCCAGCTTTAAAGCACCTGTTCTTGGAGCCTCCTTGGATTCTCCCTCTGAACCCTTCTCTTCTGTCCCAGCATCAGGGTCGGTTACTACATCCCAAGCTCAAGACCCTTTGCCTGGCAGCTTGGCTCTTCAAAGGAATTTGATTTCTTCTAGCCTTCCCAAACAAGTTTTGGATGTTCTGGAAGCTAGACGGCCTAGCACTAGGAAATCCTATGCCTCTAAATGGAAGAGGTTTTGTATTTGGATGCAGGACCGAGGCTCGGACCCTCTGGTGCCTGATCTCTCTTCAATTTTGCTCTTTTGTCTAAAGGACTTTCCTTTTCTTCCATTAAGATTCATGCTTCTGCTATTTCTGCTCATTTCAATTCTGATCCTCCTGTTTTTTCTCATCCTTTGGTGAGACGATTCTTGAGAGGGGCCAAGAATTTAAGACCTCCCAGGACCCCTCCTATTCCTGCTTGGGATCTTAATTATGTTTTAGAAAAACTTACTTTGCCTCCTTTTGAGCCTGCTGCATCTTCAGATATTAAGTTTTTATCTTGGAAGACAGTTCTTTTGTTAGCATTGACTTCTGCCAGAAGGGTCTCAGAGTTGCAAGCTCTCATGGCTGTGGAACCATACCTTATTTTCCACCAGGACAGAGTATCCTTGAGGACTAATCCTACTTTCATGCCTAAGGTGATTTCGAAAGTGGCTTTAAATCAGACAATTCACCTTCCTACTTTCTTTCCTAATCCTCAAAATAAAGGGGAAAGGATTTTGCATTCATTGGATGTGCACAGACAGTTACGATTTTACCTGGACAAGACTAAAGAGTTCAGAAAATCTAATCAATTGTTTGTTTCTTTTGCCTCCAGTTCTCTTTGAAAAGCTATTTCAAAACAAACTATTTCCAAATAGATTGCTTATGGAATCAGATTTTGTTACACATCATGGGAAACAGTTTCCAGGTACTGTGAGAAGTCATTCTACTAGAGCAGCTGCCACTTCTGCAGCTTTTCTCAGAGGAGTTCCTACCAAGGATATCTTGGAAGCTGCCACTTGGAGTTCTGTGCATACTTTTTCCAAGCACTACAATCTCCCTCTGTATTCTAAGACCAGGGCAGGCTTTGCCTCTGCTGTTTTGCAGGGTCTTCTTGCTGCCCCTTCTTCTGTCTAAGCCTCCTCCCCTTTTCACTGCTTTGGGATTCCACCCTACAGTTATGACTGCAACAGTGAAACACGAAGAACATAGTACAGTTGTGTACACCTACCATAAATGTAGATGTTCAAGTGTCTTCACTGTTGCAGTCGGGGTTTCCCTCCCTCCTATCCCCTCTTTTTCTCTTATTTGTGGTGTATTTGTGTTTCCTTGTTGGATTCATTTTTGATTTATTGGGACTTCTGACATCTAGGGCAAGAAAGGCTGGAGAAGATGGCGTCGGCTGAGGGCTATGTACCAGAGCGTACTGACGTCAGGGTACTAGCTTGAACAGCCGGACCCAGACTTTGGGATTCTGGCCGACCTCGGGCCTGCCCGGCAGGAGCACCCTACAGTTATGACTGCAACAGTGAAGACACTCTTAACATCTACATTTATGGTAGGTGTACACAACTGTACTTTTGTGTGCGCTGGTGTGCGTGTGTGTGCCTGTGTGTGTGTGTGCCGGTGTACCTGTTTGCGTGCATGTGTGTGTGCCGGTGTGTGTGCACCGGTGTGTGTGTGCGCCTGTGTGTGTGCGCCTGCGTTTGCGTGTGCCGTGCCGGTGTGTGTGCGCTGGTGTTTTGTGTGCGAATGTGCTGGTGTGCGTGTGCATGCCGGTTTGTGTGTGTGTGTGTGTGTGTGTGTGCTGCGTGTTGGTGCTTGGGTGTGTGTTGGTGTGTGTGCTGGTGTGTGTTTCTGTGCTGGTGTGTGTGCGCGCGTGTTGTGTGCGCGCACTGGTGTGTGTGTGCGTGTTGGTGTGTGTGCGTGTTGGTGTGTGTGCGTGTTGGTGTGTGTGCGCGTTGGTGTGTGTGTGCGCGTTGGTGTGTGTGCGCGCGCTGGTGTGTGTGCGCGCGCTGGTGTGTGTGCGTGCGTGAGCATGTGCTGGTGTGTGCGTGCGTGAGCATGTGCTGGTGTGTGCGTGCTAGTGCGTGTGTGCTGCTGGTGTGTGCTGCTGTGTGTGCGTGTGCTGGTGTTTTGTGTGTGCGTGTGTGTATGTTGGTGTGTGTGCTGGTGTTTTGTGTGTGTGCGTGTGCCGGTGTGTGTTTTCGCGTGCTGGTGTGTGTGCTGGTGTGTGTGCTGGTGTGTGTGCTGGTGTGTGTGCTGGTGTGTGTGTGTGTGTGTGTGTGTGTGTGTGTGTGTGTGTGTGTGTGCTGGTGTGTGTGTGTGTGTGTGTGTGTGTGTGTGTGCGTGCTGGTGTGTGTGTGTGTGCTGGTGTGTGTGTGTGTGTGTGTGTGTGTGTGTGTGTGTGCGTGCTGCTGGTGTGTGCGTGTGCAGCTGGTGTGTGCGTGTGCTGGTGTTTTGTGTTTTGTGTGTGTGCATGTGCCGGTGTGTTTTCGCGCGCTGGTGTGTGTGCGTGCGTGCCGGTGTGTGTGTGCGTGTGTGTGTGCGTGCGTGCCACTGTGTGTGTGTGTGCCGGGTGTGTGTGCCTGTGTCTGTGTGTGTGCCTGTGCACGTGCTGGTGTGTGTGCCTGTGCACGTGCTGGTGTGTGTGCCTGTGCACGTGCTCGTGTGTGTGCCTGTGCACGTGCTCGTGTATGTGTCTGTCTCTGTTAGTGCGAATGACACCCTTGAAAGAGTTCTGCTGGAGTAGTCCATTGTGCATTTCTTTGTTTGTATGTTTTGTTAGTCAATGCAGGAAACAATTTTTTCACCTTCAGTATCCGTACTTTTATTTTGCCAGCACAGCATGCAATCTTGAGTATTCCTCTGCAGTGTTTTCTCTGTCTTGCCCAACTGGCTTTGGAACGTTAACCAGCATATGGTCATAGCAATAATATTGCAGGCTGTCCTGTAATACTTATTTTGCTGAGATGCTTCACTCAACAGGGTCCCTTCTGGCTTATAGAGCTTTTTATGCCTTTTCATTCCAAAATAAGTCATTGGGTAGTATGATGTACTGAAAATTGAGATGATGTACAAACATTAAACAAATGGCGTTACTGTTTCTGACTTATTTAATATTTGTGGTTCTCATTTTAGGACCGTCCAGCCATGCAGCTGTATCAGCCAGGAGCACGGATCCGTGTTCGAAGTCTACAAAGCAGTGACAGCACTGAAAAAGCCTCAAGTCAAGAAGACAAAAAACAGGAGTGTGAGGTCAAGTGCTCACCTGAGAAGGAAGAAGAATGAGAGGCAAATTCTGCTCTTGCGTGAGCCATAAAAAAAAAAAAACGCGCAGACCAGGCTAGCCAGAAGTGGCCTTTTGAGGAGGAGGAGCAACAGAATCAGAAGAGTTCACTAAAAGTTTACATTTTCAGCGAACTGTAACACTGTTGCCCCATTAAAAGATGAGACCAACGGTGTATATATATGTAGATCCAAACAAGTTTATCCACTGGCTTATAAGAACATGTTTCAGGGTAAAATGGCAGCATTACACAAAGGAGAGTCCGTTCAGATTAAGGCTGTGTCAGGGTCGTTTTAATGTTTGAGACAAAGAAGGGAGATATATTTCAGCTTCTCAATTGAGAAGCTGAGAGTTTTAAATAAGTGCCTGAGCATTTGCACTGTGCTGCTTTATTTGTGTTGCCAAGTGGTCTTTAATGAAGAGTAGGTGCATGTTATGTAACTGTAATTCTGAATATAATGGTATTATCTGTTGAGCAGTCTGTATACATTACTGAGCAGGTAGCACTTAATTTTTGGACTTTAGAAAAAGGAAGAAGAGAACATGATCGAACATGATCCATTTAGCAACTGCAGTTGATGTGATCATGGGTTTTGCAGAATACGAGTTAGAAGTGAAACACTGGGTGCAACATGCATCTCATTTGAGACAGGAGTTCTGTTTTGCTTCTATGAACTTGCAGCTTAGGCTGTGCATGTGTTAGAATGTTGATAAATCACTGTTAAATTGGCTGACATATACATAATTTACTCATCTTTCATATCAGCACTATTGAGGAACACAAGAAATATAACTTTAAATGCTTGATTCTGACTCATTCATCTATTGCTTAAGTGCTTTCTTTTCACATTTGCTTTAAGAAAAGTATCAGACCTTGAAAATACTGCATAACTAATATAGTCCATGTTGTAAATGATGTTTCTCTCTCTCTTTTTTTTTTTTTTTTTTAATTCTTGAGCCATTATGGTAAAAAGAAATTTGGCTGTAGTACATTTTACTGCAAAGAAAGCTCTGACTTGATCCACTTATCTTATTTATGCAGTCAGTGTGAGAGCTTGAAAAACTGGGACAGCATGCAATTTAGAGAATTGTCCTTTTAAATGTATATGTAGGACAGCATAAATAAGAGCCATAGTATTTGGGGGCACCTTTTGGGGAGTAGGGTATAGTTTATTGCCACTGATTTTTGCAGTAAGTTTACGAATATGGCACAGAGTGACTCAAAATATGTAGTTTATTATTCTTACCTGGGGAAGTAAACGGCATGTTGGACTTTTATGCTGAGAGGGCACTGCTGGAACTGGTGTTTCCAAACAGGATGATGTTCTTCATCCCACATTGCTGCAGTCCTAACATTTGGGTAGTCCGCTGTCCCAGTCGGCCCGAATACCAAAGTATAAGGCTGACGTCGGTCAAGGCGCATTTGTCTGACATCAGGACGTCAGGGTACAAATGCGCATGACCGACATCATATCCTCAGTCTTTTTTGCCGCATGGTCCGATGCAGAAGCAGTATTGCGAGTGCAGGTTGGCATTCTGAAATTTTCTGAAGTTGGAGTTTCAGACCGAATCAAAGTTGGCTAAGTACCCCGTTGGGGAATATTTTGGTTTTTTCTTGCCTCAGTATTTAACCGGATGTCAGAAAAAGTGAATAACTGTATTTCTTGTGGGAAACAGATACCTCATAGGGATTACCATACCTTGTGTATACCTTGCTTAGGGCCTGAGCACGACGTTGTTGGCTGTCGCTCTTGTGCTAGATTTAACAAACGCACTATTAAGAGAAGATTAGATTGTGCCAGGTTAGTTTTGGGAAGCGTTGTAATTACAACATGCCGCCGGATGCTCCGGCCCGCCGCCTAAAAGCGCAAGGACAAGGCAGCAAAGCCTAGGTTGGAAGAACCGCCTGTCCCGGACGCCGGTTCTTTAGAGGGCTCGTGGAGCCGGTGGTTCTACCAGACGCCTTTGGATTCTCAGGGAGAGACTTTACTGTTACAAGATGTGTCCTCTCAGGAGGTAGGCCAGGCTGAAGGGGCTTCTCAGGTAGCTGTTCTCCCTCCCTTCCTAAGGTGGTTAGGCCCTCCCTTCTGTTTCCAAGGCTTCTTCTAGAGGCAGGCCAGGGTTAACTTCAGTGGGGGTCTCCCCTAGTTCTTCAGGGTCTCTGCCTAAGAAACATATGCTTAAAATGGCAGAAGATTTGATTACTATGATTAGAGGTTCTATGCCCCCCCCCTGATAAGAGGCCCAGGGTGGAACCTGAGCTTGAGAGTTTTGAGCAGTGTTCGGAGGCTTCTGAGTCTTCGGCTGAAGACTTGCAGGAGTATCCTCCTTATTCTGATTCTGATGTAGATGATTCTACTCCTTCGGCTTCTCCTCCTTAGGATTTTTCTTTTTCAAAGACTCTTCATTCCATGAGGGAGCATTTTAAATGGGAAGGTCAAGATTTCTCTGATTCCAGGAAAAGGCTTAGGGAATTTTTGTTTCTACCCCAGCATAGGCCTTTGGCTATACCTCCTGTTCTGGATGTGGTAGAAGATGTTTTTGCAGAGGCTTCCCTGAACCCTGATTCTTTGCCTCCTGCCCAGTTAAACCGGATAGGTATTATAGGGTGCCTGAAGCTCATAAGTATCTTTTTAAGAGTCCTAGGGCAGACCCAGAAACTGTTTCTCAGGGCCCTAAAGGTGTTAAGGCTTCTGTTGTTAAAAATCCTGTTCCTTCTGATAAAGAGGCTAGGGCTTTGGATAGATGGGGAAAGAAAGGTGTATACTTCTTCCACTTTAGCCATGAGGGCTTTGAATTGCCAGTTTCACATGTTGAAATACCAAAATTATCTCCTTACACAATTGAAGTCTAAGGTAGATGCTCTGGCGGAAGGTATTGAGTGTAAAGAGTTGCAGGATTTAGTTCATGTTTCTGAACAGGTGGGTAAGCATTCCTTGCAATGTGGTTTTGATGCTGTACAGGCCTCTTCGAGGGTGGCAGCCACTGGTTCTGTTCTTCGCAGGCATGCCTGGCTGAGGGATCAGAATTTAGCTGAGCATGTAAAGACAAGGATTTTGGATGCTCCTTTACAATCTGATGTGTTATTTGGTTCGCCTGTGGAAGCAGTTTTAAAGAAAATGGAGGACAAGGCTAAGTCTATGCAGACTGTTAAAGATTTTTTGCAGGTTCAGCCTCCGAAGTTTAGTAGAAATTGGCCTACTAAGGGGTGGACAATCCTTCTTATGATTCTCAGTCTAGGGGTAGATCTAGACGTGGTAGGGGCAGAGCTCAAGGTTCTTTTAGGCCTAGAACAGGGAGTTCACCTGCCCAGTCTTCTGGTGAGGGCAGGGGTCAGTCCTTTCGTAAGCAGACCCAATGACCTGCCTTTTCAGCTGCCAGAGCCTTCTCGCCTGGCAGCACCTTTGGGAGGAAGGCTGGCACTTTTCAAAGAAAATTGGAGTGTTATTACCCAAGACAGATGGGTATTGGATATCGCTCACCACGGTTACAGGTTTTATTTCCATACCTTGCCTCCTTTCAAGGGCATGCCAGACATTCCTCCTATACAAAGAAAAGAGGCTCACAAGCAAATTTCTCTGTTACTCCAGATAGGGGCCATTCAGCCGGTTCCTGTGCCAGAAAGGGGCCTAGGATTTTATTCTCGCCTGTTCCTAGTACCAAAAAGGGGAACACGTGGAGACCAATTTTGGATTTGTCTATCCTCAACACTTATCTGGACATTCCCAAGTTCAAAATGTTAACGTTACAACAGCTTTTACCTCTGCTGGGCAAAGATCACTGGATGGTAACTTTAGATCTCAAGGAGGCTTACCTTCATGTGCCTATCAGACTCAGTTGCAGGAAGTATCTGCGTTTCCGAGCTGGGAATTCCCATTATCAGTTCTCTGCATTGCCCTTTGGCTTATCTACTGCCCAGAGTATTCACAAAAGTTCTGGCTCCAGTCATAGCTTTCTTCAGGCTAAAAGGAATACAAATCTATCCTTACTTGGACGACTGTCTGATTCTGGCTCAAGAAAAGGACGAGCTTCTTCAGCATCTGGAATATGTGATAGCAGTGCTAAGATGCCTGGGGTATTCTGTGAACGAAATAAAGTCCAGTCTAGTACCCTCTCAAGACATGTGCTTTCTGGGTGTGAGACTGAATACAGCAGCCCAGATGGCCTTTTAACCCCGGACAAACAAAAGAATCTTTCCCTTTACTTTCATCAACTATCTCTTCAGTCCGGGCTGACTGCAAGGACAGTCCTTCAAGCCTTAGGGTTCATGGCATCTTGTATTCTGGTGCTTCCCAATGCCAAACTGCATATGAGGAAGCTGCAATGGTATCTAAAAAATGTATGGACACAGCACTGTCAGGATTTGGACACTGTCATTCCAATAATACCTTGCATTCAAAAGGAATTTTTGTGGTGGGCTCAGGAATGTCACCTAAACAAGGGACTCTCTGTGACCCGGCCAGAGGCGAGTCAGATTCTAACGACAGATGCCTCAGACATAGCTTGGGGAGCTCATCTGAATGGAAAGTGGATACAAGACAATTGGCCTGCCAGACTACAGCATCTACATATCAACATGGAGATGTTAGCAGTCAAGGAGTTACTTCTTCCAGGGCAGGTGTTGATTCTAACAGACAACACAACTGTCATGTGGTACATCAACAAGCAAGGGGGAACACATTCTTATCCTCTATGCAGGCAAGCAATGATTTTGTGGGAGACTGCGCTCAGCTTGCAGCTGAATCTTCAGGCAAGGTTTCTGCCAGGAGCACAGAACTCCTTAGCAGATGTGTTAAGCAGGCAAATCATGGATCCCCACGAGTGGAAACTGGATCTTCATGTATTTCAAAATTGACAGTGTCATGGGGAACTCCAGACATAGATCTGTTCGCTTCTCCACTAAACCACCAGCTGCCAAAGTTTTGCACGAAAGGTTTCATCACACAGCTTGGAAAGTGGATGCTCTTTCGCTCAGTTGGGAAAATCTTCATGTGTATGCCTTTCCACCTCTGCCTCTCCTCCCAAAGGTACTCCTAAAGGTCAGACAAGACAAGCCAAGGATGATTTTGATAGCTCCAGATTGGCCTCGCAACACTGGTACCCATTACTGAGGAATCTGGTAAGGAAGCCTCCATGGCCTTTACCTTTAATTCCACACCTTTGTCTCAGAGGGACGGTCATCTACTCAATGTCAAGCTTCACTCTCTTCATCTAACAGCCTGGCATATTCTGTTTTGAACCACAGCAGGTCTCAACTTCCTCAACAAGTTTTGAATGTGATTATGGAAGCCAGAAGACCTAGTACACGTAAAGTGTATGCAGAAAAATGGAAGAGATTTTTATTTTGGAGTGCAGCAAAGGATTTGGATGTTTCTGAGCCTAATTTGAGTGTGGCTCTTCAATATCTTACTGAGTTATTGGACAAAGGTTTGTCTTTCTCTTCCATTAAGATTCATGCTGCAGCAATTTCAGCTCACTATGATTGTGACCCACCATTGTTTTCTCATCCTTTGTTCAAGCAGTTTTAGAGGGGCAAAGAATATAAGACCCCCACGTAGAGCTCCTACTCCTGCTTGGGACCTCAATTTTGTGTTGGAGAAACTTACTCTACAACCTTTTGAGCCTGCGGCTACTGCTGAATTGAAATACTTGTCATGGAAGACTGCTTTTTTGTTGGCCATTACTTCTGCAAGAAGGGTTTCTGAATTGCAGGCCCTTATGGCGGTTGAGCCTTTTTTGATTTTCCATAAGGATAGGGTATCATTACGTACTAATCCTTCCTTTATGCCTAAGGTGGTTTCTAGTGTGGCTTTAAACCAAATTATTCATTTGCCTACTTTTTATGCAGATCCCCAAAATAGGGGGGGAAAGATTTTGCACACTTTAGATGTACACAGGCAGTTGCGTTATTATTTAAGCAGGACTAGGGATTTTAGGCAGTCTCAGCAGTTGTTTGTTTCTTTTGCTTTGAGTTCTCAGGGCAAGCCTGTGTCAAAACAAACTATATCTAAGTGGATTGGGTTTTGCATTGCATTCTGTTATTCCCATCATGGCAAGGAGATTCCAGCTGGGATTAGGTCTCATTCCACTAGGGCTACTGCCACTTCAACAGCATTTCTAAGGGGGGTGGCAACTAAGGATATTTTGAGGCAGCTACTTGGAGTTCAGTGCATACTTTCTCCAAGCATTACCACCTTCCTCTCTATTCTAAGTCCAGGGCTGGTTTTGCCACTGCTGTGTTGCAGGGCATTTTGGCAGCTCCTGCTTCTTATAGTTTAGCCATCCTCCCTTACCTCTGCTTTGGGATTCTACCCAAATGTTAGGACTGCAGCAATGTGGGATGAAGAACATAGTACAGTTTTGTACCTACCATAAATGTAGATGTTCGAAGATCCACATTGCTGCAGTCCAATTTACCTCCCTCCTTCCCTCTGTGTTTAGGGGTGGTTGTGTGGGTGGGGTTCTATTTTTGTAAATTTGTATATATTGTATATATATTAGGTACAGGAGTGTTTGGTGTTTTTTGGTTTTGGCCTTATCTTTTTAGGGTCTTCTGACATCTGGGGCAAGAAAAGACTGAGGATATGACGTCGGTCATGCGCATTTGTACCCTGACATCCTGATGTCAGACAAATGCGCCTTGACCGACGTCAGCCTTATACTTTGGTATTCGGGCCGACTGGGACAGCGGACTACCCAAATGTTAGGACTGCAGCAATGTGGATCTTCGAACATCTACATTTATGGTAGGTACAAAACTGTACTTTACAAACTGCAAGACTTGTTGTATCCATAGCACCCTTCCATGAATGTGTTCCCTTTTAAATGAGGTTGAAGTTTATGGGTGTGTGTGGTGTCCCTGACTAAGTGCTGTAAATGGAAGGAAGTGGAGGTGTCAGAGGAGTGTTCCTTAAAAATGCATATGAGACATGAGAGGATGTATAACAATGTACATGGCAGCTAGCAGTGCAATAAAGTTATGGTAATACGTGGGCAGCTGTAAAAATCTTTCACCTTCCTTTTCCCCTTGTAATTGAGGCAAAATGGTGGAAGTATGAAAATGCAAAACAGCAGGGGCGTGTGGTATTACTGAGGATAGATGCTTGGCGGTTTTGGTTTTGTTTGAAGGCCGAATCATCTACCTTGGGCTAAGCATCAAATTTAAAAAAAAAAGAAAAGAAATAAAGAAAATATTACATTATTGAAGATATCGTGAGCAAGTGTGCATGTGTGTGTTTTGTTATCCTGGATATGGAGTAATATAACATGCTGTTTTGAGGATAAGCTCAACATGAACACAAACCTTCCTTAATTTATTTGAAAATGTACAAAAAACATGGCCAAAAATAGTCTGGGCTCAAGTAAAAATGCAGGAGTATTTGGTTTTAATTTTGCATTTTCCAAGTACTAGTAGCTGTTTTACTTGCAGGGTAAAAGTAGACTTGTGCTTTCCCCCAAAAAAATTAGTGTGTGTTGTTTACATTTTTTTATATTGCATTCATTACAAAATGAGTTTGAGTATCAGCCATCCACCCTGGGTGCTTTGAGCTGGAATGTTTGCTGTTGGTAATTTAGACTGGAAACACTGAATCCTAATTCATTACAAGGGGGCATTTTTCAACTAGTAAAATAAGAACTTTACTGAACAGTGGAGTCCCGCACACAACATTCTTGATGGTGGTAGTTTGCCAACTGTGCTAATATGAGATGGCAGAGGTCATTAGGACCTCACTGTCAACATTCTTGTTGGCAAAAATACTGACTATACATACGGTGACATGCCAAAAACTGGTGTACTTCCATAATGGAAATTATTCCTGTTCACATCATTTTTTTCCCCTGCATCAGTCTGCATGTTGGAGACTCCCATCTTTACATGTAGTTTAGTACAAATGTATTTCAAGCATAATATCTTCTGTATTTGTATTACAAGTAGAGCCTACTGTACTGCTCTTAGTGTAAATCAGCAAAACGAAAATGAAACTGCTGGAGAGGCTTTAAAATGTTGACACAAGCTGAAAGAAAGTATTTCATAGTTTTCTGCCCTCTCATTAATACAGTAGATGCTTATAAAACTAAAGAGGGGGACAGAGATTCTCTCTCTACTCTTTACTGGCACTGTTAAATTCTATTTTTGGTACTGAAGCTAGCAGCATAATCTGTTTGCATTAAGCTGAAGCAATCCTTTTCCACTGGTGCCTTGGAAAAATAGTTTAGGATTTCACATGAATTTGCAGTTTTTGTTTAACTGCTTTGTAGATTTCACCAGGGTCAGGTATCTTTTGAGGTAGAACCATTTCTTCCTTCATAATGTGTGTAGGCAATTCCTTCATGTACTGTGTCCAGGGAAAGAAGCACCATTCGCATGTAATATCCACTGAAAGTTTAACATTTTTTTAATTTTATGTACAGGATATCTTGGTCAATGACAAGAATGTTGTCCTTAATGAAATCCTACCTGTATTGTTTTTAGGGGAAGTTATTTGCACGAATGCTGTCTGCTATTTGAACCTAATAATGTCACTGAATTGTTTTGTGGTTAGGAAAATTGTTTCCATGTTTGAAGAATTTTCTTTCTCCTTAAATTTTTTCTGGTCACTAACCTTTGAATCACCCCAAAGGGAACTTTCGAGCTTTTCTGAACTGTTAGCTCTTTTATTGCATTCCCAAACTATGTGGACATATTCAGATTTAGAGCTTGAGTCCTAACCAAATTACAGTACACTGTTTAGTTTTACTTCTATGAACCATGGTCTGTTTACTTTGCTGGGTCTGAGGGTGTATACTGTAAAGCCAGATGTGTGAATGATGTCATTTATATTTGATATTCATATAGGCAGCTGTTCATCAGAAGGCCTAGAGTCACGGAAGATTACTAATCTGAATAGTATGATGTCCTTTCATATCACCGTTGCAGTATTTACCAGAGGGATTCCCTGCCAAGGGTAGCCCAGTGTCCAGCCAGTATATACCAAAGCCTTATGATTTTATACACATCGTACATCACACACATGCTCTCCTCTCAAGGCGTAGGGCATAAAGGTGACTTACAGCTGTACATGCCTCAGAACTTCTTTGTTGCCAGTCTAAACACCATCATTGATTGTCTGAATGCTCCTTCTGTGCTGGTTACTGAGCCTTGTTTCAGGTAAGTGTCCAGTTGAGCTTTCTACCTATCTTGTTCTCCTTTTTAATTTTTATGGGTTAGCATGTCATCCAGAAAGGGAAAATGTCAGTGTGGGAGACAGATTCCCCATAAGGATCGTCATGAGCAGTCTCTCTTCTTTTTGAGTGCATCTCACGACCATATGCAATGTTCGTCTGCCAAGTGTTTGACCCTAAGGCTCTACGTAGTCATCTCTCCTTGTCCATTTACCTGGAGAACCAAAGTCTGAAGCTGTTGGCGCAGGGTGCTAAGGCCTAATCTTCCTATTCCAAAGGTCAGTCACGTGCCAAGAATAAGGTCAAGAAACTCTGGTCTGATTCAGCTGCTGTCCTGCCTCCCCACAGATGTCTCTGCTGAGGCTGGTGAAAGCCCAGAGGCTCTTCCAGTTGTTATGCCAAATTCCTCTGCTACAACTCTAGCAGAGGCTGGAATGGATCCAACCCTCTCACACATACTCAGAGGCTCTGCTAATGTCCACTTCAGATGTTGAGGGGGAACATAGTCTTATTTCAGAGGGACTGAGGGGGATACCACAGACTCTTGTTCGAGGAGATTCCTACGACCTTGGATGAGTATAGGCAAAAGTCTGAGCCTCCTAAGATATTTAGGGCAGACCTCCCTCAAAAGAAAAAGCAAAAAAAGCACATTTCCCCTGCTGCTAATGATCTTCAATGTGAATGGCAGGATTTTACCCAGGGGTTATTTCATGCACTGTTGGCCTTAAAGCTTCCTCAAGGAGTTTCTGTTCCTGCTCCTCCCTGGTTATCTACCCCACTCAAGAGGCCCGCAGAGCAAGACTCCTCTGAAGAGGATTTGGATTCCAAAAAAGGGACACCCTGTATTTTTCTTGTAAGGGGATGTTTCTGATTTCAAGGGTCCTGCTTAAGATAGAGAAGGACTCCCTCAAATCTTGACTCCTTTTTGGCCCAGACAGCATTGGTTTCTCCTTCACCTAGTCAGGGGTAATTGCCACATGTTACCTCACAGGGTGGAATTATACTCATACAAGACAAGAGGTCTCTCATCCATTCTCAATTGTCTAGTCTACAACTGGCATTGTGGATGATGGGATTTTGATCCCTTTTAGGCACTTTTTTCTGAGAATGTGCTGAGGGTTCTGCAGGAGGCCAAAAAATCCTATATATCTAAATAAAAACCATAACTGAGAAAAAATATAAAACAACAAAAAGCCAGTATAATCCACAGAAATCTATTAAAGAAGACTATCGCTTCAGCAAACTACTGCCTTCATGGAGTAAAAACAATCAAACACCACCACACTTTATATAACACTCATAGAATATACAATAAATCAATTAACTAATCAGATAATTAAATTAAACTAAACCTCTTCTGTTGCATTCCACTTTTAAACCAGTAGAGGCAGTGTGCAATATTTAAGAATAAAAATAGTTTATAAGGCAGCCTTCTTTTTATATCCAAACATTCAGCACCTATGATAATGTGCTCTAAAATAGTACCTTTGAGAACTTCAGGGTTACTGCCATGACAAAATTTAAAATGCATAGCTAATGGACTTAGTTTCCTGTTGGTTAGTGATTTCTTCTGTTAAAGCTCACCCCTCGGCTATTTCTGCTCGTCTGCCATTAACTCCTCCTATGGCTTCTAGGTTTGAGGTCAATCGATTTCTTCTAGGCATCCTTCATATCATAGCAACCAGGAAGACTGTTCCACCTTCCTGAGACCTTAATTTTGTACATGAATAATTGATATTCAGGCTCCTTTTGGGCTTACATCTTCAGCTTCCTTACTACACTATATGTGGAAGACTGTTCTTTTGACCCATACTTCAGCTGAGAGAATATCTGAATTCCTGGCTCTTAAGGCTGTTTATCCTTTTTTGTTTTTTTCATAGGGACAGGGTGTCCCAAGGTGGTTAATGAATTGTTTCTGTATCAGTCTATTAATCTACCCTCCTTTTTCCTTCTCCGCACTCTGCTTGTGACAGGGTTCTTCATACCTTGGATTTTCGTAGCTCAGATATTATTTAGATAAGACTAGGGCCATTTGCAGGTCTGAGCAGCTTTTTATATCCTTTCAACACAGATCTTTAGGTTTGACAGTTTGTAAGCAAGCCATATCCTCATGGATCTCTTAAGGCAATTTCTTTTTACTTTCATGGAAAGTGCCATTCTGCTTCTGTTAAGGCTCCATTCTACCAGGGCTGTGGCTTACTCAGCTGCCTTTTTCAAAGGAATGGACACCAGTTCCATCCCTGAGGATACTTGGACCTCTAGCCATACTTTCACTAAGCATTACAAATTGGATGTTTCAGAGCTAGAGCTGGTTTTGCCAGATCTATCCTGCATTGGTTTCTTGAGGGGCTGTTCTAGACATTCTTCCTCAGTTTCCTCCTTAGCTTGTGTATTCTCCCTTTGGTACAGTATATTGCAACAGTGATCTGGAAGGACATGGTACAGTTGTGTAAAATCTTACCATAACAGTAGATGTCTTTCTCTTCACTGTTGCAGTATTCACTCCCTCCCACCTCCTCCCCCTTCTGCTCTGTTTTTCTTTTTTTTTATCTTCTGGATGCACATGTTCCTCCTAAATACTTGGACTGTTGTTCCTCCTAGGGCTTTTCAGTTCTGAAGTATGTGCATCTGTGTGTCTTATTTATGCCCTATGCCTTGATCAGGGAGCATACATGTGACACACTATATTTATTAAAATCATAACGCTTTGGTATACTGGACAGACTGGCCACCCTTGGCATGGAATCCCTTTGGTAAAAGTACTGCAACAGTGACGAGAGGGACATCTATTGCTATGGTAAGATTTTACACAACTGTGCTTTCTCAGTTAGACATCAGTCCTTCAGCCTGATCTTTTTTAGCAGTTGTACACTCCAATAGGAACATGGCTATCGTCTTGCTATGAGGGCATTAAGTCCTTGGCTTTAAAAAGAGCAACTCTGCATGCTGTCCATTTTTTTTTTTTTGTGTTGAAGGGGTTTGTTACTCCACTAGTTTTCTGAGTTAACTGGCTATTTTCCACTTTATTTTTGATAGTGTTGATTACTTCCACCTTATAAACTTTCCTGCTGTAGAATTACACATTGTAGCATCTGGAACAAGTATGTGCCATATACTTGCAAACATCAGATCCCTCGGGATTTTCACTTAGTGTTCAGGTTATTTGAGAAAAGTGTGAAGTTCCACTTGTGAATAACGTAGTGTTTAAGAATGCAAACCAGGAGAGCTGGAAGTATTCTGCCTTACAGTAAAACATACTTCTGTAGCATTAATGCTTAATCCTATTACAGTATGCCAAAAAGAGTACAGGAAAAAAAGAAAAAAAATCTTTCTAAAATTTCCTACACAGAAGTAGAAATGAGTTCTCAAGAAATAAATCCTAGCATTGAGAAATGGAAACATCACATGCTTCATACAGGTGTCAGTGACTAAGAATCCTACTCATATGCTGTGAGATCGCTTTTCCTCCTGGCTGTTGGTTATTTCATTCTATTGGCTTTTCTGTGGGACAGTAGCTTTTCAAACATCACCCTTTACCTGCAACTCTGGTAGGGAAATATAGGAAGAAGTGATTCTACCACAGCTGTCTAAATTCGCTGTCAGGGGGCTGCCTTGAATCTTTTCAGGTAATTAAGTCTTGCTTTAGGTAAAGGTCTCATTACATTTGGCCTGGAGCCAGAGTTCTCGGTCTTCCAAAGAGGCTTGAGAAGCTTCCTGTATTTGTGCTGCACTGCTAAGTTCCAGCACTTGTTATAGAAATGTCCAGTAAGCAACTGTTGAGCACACTTTCAGCATTGCCTCTGTTAGGATGCTGATGCCCAGTACCAAGTAATGTAATGATGTGGCATCTGCTGAATTGTGCATTGAGTTACTCTTGGTTTTAACAAAGTTTTTTCTCAGTTGCTGCTCAGAATTTGCTGAGTTCTGCCCCAACCCACCAACCTTCATTGAATTCTGAAGATGACTCTGATCATCTCAGATCAAATTTCTTGCCTATTTGTGCTTTGTAGCATTATACATTGTGTGTGTATGTGTTCAGGAATTAGATTATCTGTTCTGCTTTTTTTGTTTATATATTTTTTGAGTGCCCATAACTTGATGAAAAATGTATACATCTGATAGCATGTGCAACTTGAGTAGCTTTTTCACCAAAAATTAGACTTTTCCTACAGTTTTGTCAGCTATGATCTTTTCTGAAGGCATGGTTTCTAAATTGTGCAAGGGCCAGATTTCTTATTCTGTGTGCCCAAGAACACCTGTAGAGTATATAAACAGTACAGGTTTTTAAAAATCCTGTGGAAAATGTCTCGTCTCTATAAGCATTAAAAGACGGCAGCTCTTAATACTGTCTCCCTGACAAAGCAGATCATTAGATTTTGTAAAGAGTATACGTCTCTACATCCTTGGAGAGAAGACCTGTTAATTACCTGAACCTCTCAGAGGAATATTAGGAAGAAAATCTGAAGCAGAAGATTTGACAAAAGGAAAA